>NW_008659356.1:0-5794 GCF_000695815.1 Acanthisitta chloris
GAACTTGGAGTGAAACCCGTTCACGGAAGGCAGATTGGGCTGTGCATAGTAGGAATGGTAAGAGTAAACACTGTTCATGCTGTAGGGGTCGGAGGGCCGGCAGCTCCCCAGCACCGAGTAGCTCTCCACCACCGCGTTGCCGTTGTACTTGAAGGCGTTGTAATGGCTCTGGGGTTCCACCTTGATGGAAGGTTTCAGCGGCTGCGGGGGCAGCCCACTTTTCAACGCCATACCTGCGGGCACAGCACACACAGCCCCGTGACCCCACTGGCTGGAGAAGCTGCCGGTGGGGGGGGGGGACCCCAAAACACACGGCCCAACTCCGGGATCCCACGGGCATGTCAGCACCACCTGCCATCACCCGGCGCCGTGGCACCAATTCACAGCCATGCTCTGGGCCGTGGGGAGAGCTCTCACCGCTCTACAGTACAGGCAAAAACCCCGCGGAGATGCCACCAAGCACCTCAAGACACCAGCTCAAGAAAGCCCCCAACCGCATCCCTGGCCATCACAAGCTCTCTGGACGGCTCAGAGCGGCAGGACCTCACCTCTGCCCCCGTTACCTGCGTTCTGCTGGAGCGTGGGGAGCTCGAGCGCTTCCTGCTTGATCTTCTCTGGCGTCATCAGCTTCTCTTTCTGCAGCTTCTTCTTCTCTGCAGCAGCTCTCCTCGCTTCCAGCTGCCTCTGCCGGCAGGACTTGGCGGGCTCGGGCAGCTTGCGGACCTCGCGGGGGAAGGATGTGAGCACCTGGATGGCCCCGCTGCCCACCTTGGCGTTTTGGTTCTCCTCACTGCCAAACTCATCCGTGCTGGACATCTTGTAGAGGGGGAGGACGTGCAGTTGCTCATCTTCAGGAATTTTCCCCACCACGCGATTGTCTTCCTTTGTCAGCGTGCAGACCTAAGGGAGCAGATGGGCAAGATGCTGCTGGATGTGGTCCATGCTGGACCAAACCTTGCCCTGTATCCCCCCATCGATGTGAGGCCATGCCAGACTGGCATCCCCCCAGCCTGCTCCGGTCCTCAGCTGGCATTCAGAAACCTCCTGTGGGGTTTGGGTGGGACAAAAGCAAACTCTGGTTCCTGGTAGCATCATGCTCAAGTCCAACTGCAGTGGCTTCACCACCCACAGACCTCAGTGGTTCATGTGCACACACCGAAGACCTGGAGCCACGCAGGTATGACAACAGGGGACTGAGCATCCCAAACTGGAGTGGGAACACCCCAAAAACCCTGCTGACGTCAGCTTACCACCGTGCAGCCGTTGTAGAGGTTATGCTGGTCCTTGTGAGCGTGAGCGCAGAAGTCCATGCACGCCGTGACTCCCGAGAACGGCCTCCCCTCCTTCAGGCCCAGCCGGCAGTCGATGGCTACGTCCTCGTTGGTGACCTGGTGGAAGGAGGAGAGGACTCCGGTGACCTGAAGTCCCACCACGCTGCACCCACTCCTGTCACCCAGCTGCCCCGTGCCAAGGTACCTGGTTTTGGTAGGCTTGCGGCGCCAGCCTCTTGTAGAGAGGAGCGACCTCAGTGGCCAAGTCCTGAAAGCTTCTCCGGAGCAGTTCTTCCTGAGGTTGGGAAAAGAGGAGAATGTCACCCAGGGGTTTTGGCAGCAGGGATGGAATTGCGGACAAAGCCCACAAACATACCCCACATGGCAACCAACCCTTCCCATGACATCCACCATGGTGCAAAACACATGACTTAGATTCCTGGTGAGGATTTGGCCATTCACCCTCCAACTAATCTGTTGTACTTTCGCTCGCTCAATCCATGAGCCCTTTAGAGCATCTTCCCTGGGGTTTCTACAGAGCCCCCATTCCTGTCACCTTTCTCCTCCCTGTCTCCCTAACCCATCAAAAATCCCACAAGGAATCCTATTTTCAAGCTGCAAAATTTCAAACTGAGGATAAAGGAGGTCCAAACCATGTCACTCACCTCTTTGGGATTGTCTCCCACCAGCCTGAACTTGCGTGGAGTTTTGCTCCGAGCGTATTTGCAGCCATTGAAGTACATGCTCCAGGAGCAGCCGAAAGAGAAAGAAGCGCCGCAGGTGTTGGGATCTTTGCCTTGGCACGCGCAGGTTCGGCTGCAGGGATGGACACCACGGAGGAAAATCAGCCACCAGCACAGTGCTGGCATCTCTGAGAAAGGGAGGGATCCTCACGTCCTCTTCCCACCCATCCCAGCCCGACTTACTCGTCGTTGAGGCCGCAGCGGCGGCTGGTGGGGTTGCCGTACTTGGTGAGGGTGTCGGTGAGCTCCTGGTACAGCGTGTCGCCCAGCGTGCGCGGGATGCCCTCCCAGGCCAGGATGAGGATGATGATGACAGCATTCTGGCAGTGGTGGCCGGCGCGGTGCCGTACCAGGCACAGCAGCTTCTCCTCTTGGTTGTGTCTGCGGATCACCTGGAAAACAGAGGGTCCGAGTCAGACCTTTCCCTCCCGGGAATGAAATCCCAAAAGCAGGTCCTGGCTGCTTTCCACAGCACCCTGTGGGGATTGAGGTGGGCAGAGCTGTGGGAGCTCCCATGGTTGCATTCACCCCATGGGCTTCGGGGTTCAGCATTCAGTGGGTGCTGAGGGTGGGAAGCTCCATGGAGTTTCCTCAAGGGTGGACACAGCTCTCACTTCCTCCTTGTCAACCCCAGATTGAGCATCCCACCCTGCCACTGTGGCCAGCACCAGAGGGGGAACTCCTCGTCCCCAGGCAGAGGGGCAGGAGTGTTTCCTCAAGGAGGCTCCAAGGGCAGGGCACAGACACTCACCCACTTGGCGATGGGGCAGCCCCGGGAGCTCTTCCCTTCCTTCCCTGTGTAGATGACCTTCTCGATGCGGATGGCCTTGCCCTTCTCGCCATACCTGCCAAGGAATGGCCATCAGCCCCAATTTCCCCCACACCCAGGACCCCACAGGACCTCGCTCGCCCTTGCAGGATCCTGGTCACCCTCACAAACCCCCACCTGCCCTCAGAAGATCCTTCACACAGATTTTCTTGCCCTCACAGGACCTCTTATAAACTCTGCTTCTCCCTCATGGGCTCCCACTCATCCTCACAAGACCCTATGGCCCTCAGGAGTCTCCTCATGGGTCTCCACTCACCATCACAAGGCTCCCACTCACCCTCATGGGTCCCCAATCATTCTTGGAAGTCCTGACTCCCCATGGCAGGTCCTATAGGACTCCACAGGTCAACCACTCACTGCCCCCCCTGCCCTCCCAGCACCCCAAGGATGGGACAGGACAGGTCCTTACCGCTCCTCCATGAGCTCCCTGATGGATGCCACGGTGGGCCCCGAGCCCAGGTGGGTGTAATACGGCCCCTCATCCTTCTCCACAATTTGCTCTGCAGAGATGGGAAGGAAGACAAAGATTTTGGGGTTTTCACCTCTGCCAGCTGCCAAATCCTCAAATTCCCTCAAACTGAGCACTTCTGTACCAAAAATGAAGGGGTCATATGCCCCTAGGAGCACTGGGGAAGGTGTTCATTAAACAGCACAGAGAGTCCTCCTCATTTTCTGCTCTGGAAGATGCTCCCAGCACTGAAACACCACTGGGAGCAGGTGTGGGCACCACACCTGTCAACACCTATTCCCTTTGGGGATCAAAAAGCCTCCCCAAGCAGCCACAGCCACTCCAGTCATCCCAGCAGTGACCACAGCTCCATCCTGGCACAGGGGATTGGCACTGGCTGCTCCAGTCTGGTGCATTTGGATGAGCTCTGCTAAGTGACAGTGAGCACTTCAGATTGAAAGATGCTGAGGCTCCTGGAGAAGGATGGTGGGAGTATGGGACAGGGATGTTGGGGCTATGGGAGAAGGATGGTGGGAGTATGGGGCAGGGATATTGGGGCTATGGGAGAAGGATGGTGAGAGTATGGGACAGGGATGCTGGGGCTATGGGAGAAGGATGGTGAGAGTATGGGACAGGGATGCTGGGGCTATGGGAAAAGGATGCTCAAGATGCAGAAGAAGCACATTGGGGCTACAGCCCTGCATCCCATGCCCCCACTCCTGCAGCAGCAAACCCCTCAGGGCTTCCAGGGCATGAAGGTGCCAACTTGGGAAGTGAGGGATGCTCCAGGCAGCCCCAGCAGCGCAGGAGTCGATCCCTGGCACACAGGGATGCTCGAACTCCACCGGGCACGATGCACCCGGCAGGGTCTGATCTGTCTCTCCATCCCTCTTCCCTCAGCGCCCTGATTTTCATTCCTGTCATGTCCAGCTGGCTGGGGGCCAGGCTGAGGAGAAAGCCAGGCTCAGCTGGGCTGCAGCTGGCCAGACAGGGATCAATACGGGACACAAAGTGACGGCTGATTTTATTACAGCCTCACACAGCACCCGACACAGCACCCAGCCTGACTCCTGCTGGATTGCTTCTCCCACAGCTTTTCCCTGAGATTCCCCCTGGCAGGGAGGGAATCCTCTCTGTCCCAGCCCCTAAACCATATTGGAAAAGAAAAAGCAACTCAGACCTTTTGCTGGCAAACTCTTGAGATGAGTTCGAGCAGCTCCAGAAAAAGCTTTTCCTTTGCTCTGTGCCATTTGGGCTAATTACTGCTGCCATTTACAGGCAAATAAATAACGAATCGCAAGCCCCACCAATAAAGTGCAGCTTGCTCTTAGCCTGAGGTCACCTCCCCAGCAGTAGAGGGGGATGTTTTTCCAACTGGATGCCTCAAATCCTCACCCTGCTCTTCCCAGGGGAGAGCACAGCTCCAGTCTAAACACTGGGGAGGGAAGATCCAGCTCCCTGCACTCGGATGAAGCTGCACTGAAAGGACTGGGTGGGAATTCTCCAGCACTTGCTGCAAAGTCTAACAAATGCCAACACACCCCAAAAAATCCACACCAAAAATCCACAAATCCAAGAGCTTGGTGCTTTTTCAATGCATCCTGGTTGGAATGGTCAGGGAACAAGGCAGCACTCAACACAACAAGGCAAAGTTTAAGTTACTCAGAGTAACCCAAATCAGCTAGTTTGGCTGAAAATATCAAGACTACCCTGGTAAGAGGAGAACTAGGTGAGTTTTGGTGCTGGGATAACCCTGAGCCTCATTCTGGGACTCAGCTGAGCAGTTAAACAGAGGCAAAATCCATCAGCCCTTTGGTTTTGCTGCTCACCCAACCCACACAGGCACAGCCAGGTCAGCGTCGGTGCCACCCCCGTGGCGACACCGTGGGCACTCAGCATTTTCATCCAACCACAAAAACGAGAGAGAAGAGAAAGCAAAAGGAGCTCCACAGCACGGGGAGTTCTCCACGTGAGTGCCACTTTGCTGGCACCACACCATCCCTCTGGTATTTACCTAGGGCAATCCCACCCTGCCAAGACAACTCCTCCAAGTACCACTGCAGCACTCAGCACCACCCCAGGAACACCTCCCAGTACAACCAGTTGCTCACCAACACAGTCGCAGGTGGGGAACTCAGCTTGTGCCCTCTTGGCTGGAGTGTCCAGGAGGCTTTTGGTCGGCGTGTCCAGGTATTTCAGCGGAGACTCCAAAAAGCCGCTCAGGGTCGGCGTCAGCGGCACCTCGTCCTTGGTGGGCGTCCTGTCCACGTCGTCCACGTCTGGGTTTTGGCTTTCCTCAGAGTAAAAACACGTGGTTGACACCACGGTGATAGCACCAGAAGATTCGATTTTGATCTGTTTGGGGGAGCGGGCAGTGAAGGGAGGCTCTGACAGTGGACCCTTTCCTGGTGAGAACGAAAAGCTTTTGGGTCCAGTTTGGGGAGCACCGTTGGCGTTGGCGGCGGCGGCGGCGGAGGGAGACCCTTGTGGAGCTGGTGCTGGT
>NW_008659357.1:0-7106 GCF_000695815.1 Acanthisitta chloris
TAACAATAACAATAACAATAACAATAAAAATACATATAAATATTTAGGACATGAAAAGTAGAAGCAGTCACTCATTGCATTCTGGTGGGACTTCTTGACAGGCATGACAACAGTGCCCTGTACTGCTCTCTTATGAGGCTGCCAGTCCTTCAGAGAGCAGAGAGGTTAATGAAATAGAGGTAGAAAAGACTGTAGTGTTTCCTGCACTTTCTTGTCATTTAAATGTGTGCTAAGTACTGCATTCTTCCAGAAATCCCAAGTGGAAGAAGTAAAATGACAACCACTTGAAGGATATAACTCAGAAGCCCCCAATTTAGTTCATATTTATAATATGAAGTTTGTATGAACCTGTGGAAAGCCTGGGAAAAAAACACTGCAGCAGCAGCCACGGCTGAAAGTACTGGAAGAGGAGTCATTTGCAGGAGGATCCAAAACTTGTTTCTCTTGGACATGCCTTTTTAAGATGACACTGTCCTTTCTCACAAACAGACTGTGATCATCCTCTGTGCACCATTCAATGTGCAACACAGCAGGCTGGGATGATGGGAAAGGAGGCCTGGTGACACGGAGTTGAATTTCAAAAGCATGCTGCCAAGGAAGACTGAGTCCAGAATTTGAGGACCAGCAAGATCTGAAATGCCGTCCAAACAGAGCAGCAGGATTCAAGTTTTTCAGATGGATGTCAACTCCCCTCCCTGGGAGAGCTCTCAGCACCTGCCACTCTCAGTTTCCACCCATGCTCGCAATGCTCCCTACCACCCTCACAATGCTCCTAACCATCCTAGCACTGCTCCAGTGCCTTTGGTTTGCTCATCCCACTTGCAGGCTGTAGCTGAGCATGTACAGGTGGTGTCAGATCCTCAAGACACACATAAAAAGCAAACACCACACAGCTGCTCTCTACCTGTGACACAGAGCAGCTCCATCAGATGGGTCGAAGCCTGCCCCCACCTCCACCACAGTCCTGGGAGCTGCTTATCCAGGGAAACCAGCCACACTGAGGTGATTTATAGGTGCTTTTTGTTTTAATCCAGAGCTGTGATTTGCATGAGTCCCAGGTAGGGGAGCATTAAATCAGTTTGCAAAGGCAGAGCTGTGCCTGGCAGCATAAGCAGGACCTGAGAGAGATATGACAGCAGGAGAAAAGAGCCTGAGCTTGGATCCTGCAACCAGATGCCACAAGTTTCTGCAGCCCTGCCTGCCTGGGAACAGCAGTCCCTCTAAGCACTATGTGGTGCAGGATCATAATATAAAGACAACAAAAGTGTGATAGAAAGGTACCCACACAGGCAGTCCCAGCAACTCTATTGCATGTATGTATGGAGCTGGAATGCCAGGATCCAGGGCTCATTCCTGGCTGATCCCTTCACTCACCTTCCTGCAAAACCACATTCTCTGATCTCTGCACTGCCAGACAACTTGCCTTCTATGAACACTGTCCTCTGCCAGCTGTAACACAGACTCCCCTCCCCTAGTGCCAAGTGCCTGAACACAGGTGACTCTAGACAACCCAGTCACCATAGTTCCCTTTGTACCTGAAGGTGATCCAGGTCATACAGTCAGTGCAGGGGAGTAATTTGCCAGATCCTCGTGTGTAGATCCTCCTCCCTTAGGAGATATTTCCTGCACTCATCTCCTGATGGTACCAACCTGATCTCTAAGAATAAGCCACAAGACAGAAGCTGCTATTAGATGAATCCATTCAGTCCTGCTGCTCCAGGTCCACAGTAGAGTTTTGGGTTTTTTCCTAGAGAGGATGCAGGGCAAACACACACAACGGTACCCAAAAGAATCTTTGCATCCCATCAGTGAGGGAAGTGCAGAGATTGTGTTATCCCAAGGCACTGCACTACTTTACTGCTCCTTGCCCAGCCCTTGCCAGCCTTGCTTCTCCTAAGCACCTCTCTGGCACCATTCCAACCCAGCCAGGACAGCAGACAGCCTCACAGGGGGAAGCCCCTCAAAGCATGCTGATCCCCAGTGCCAGTGGGAGCCACTCTCTGTCCCACCACGCTCTGTCCCACCATCCTGCATCAAAGGTTCTGCCTTTTAATTAGCCTCTTCGATGCACAGCCTGAGCCTGTACACACTTGGTGTGGTTGCACAGCCAAATTAGTTATGATTAAAGCTCACCTTGCCCCACTGAGAGAAATGACGCTCCAACATTTTTCTGTTCACATGATCAAATGCTTCAGAGATACCAAACATTAGGAGGATCCCTTTGCTCAGGGAAGGAGAGGTGCTGGGGTACTGGTGGCTGGAGCCGCAGTCCTATGCAAAGCCACATCAGCTCAGCTCAGGATGGGAAGAGCCATGAGGGATGCTGAGTGAGGGAAGAGAATCTGTTCAGGAAGGGAGTTGTAAGGACAGGAAGGCAGACCAGCAATGATCCTGCTGTAGCAAAGACGATGGAAAAGGGCTGTGCAGCTTGCAAATGGCATAGCTTTGGGCACCGCTGAGCTGCAGTGCTCATTGGAAATGGAGGAGTGAGCAGGCAGTCCACAGGGCACATCTGGGCACATCAGTTGAAGCACAGCTTCAGTAGCCATTAAAATCACCCCCTAACACTTCCACATGTGTCTTGAGGCAATTTATGGAGCAGACCAAGGTGAGAGAGTTGAGAGGGCACCTCCTGCCATAAGAAGACCCTCCAGCACTGCAGATCACTCCAAGGCTTTCTTGGCTCTCTCCTGGTGCCTTCTCTATGCAGATACTCACCACCCAGAGGGTCAACTTGTCATTCCCCATCTCCTCTCCCTCCCCAACCCTTTGCAGATGGCAAACGATGCCAGGCAGAAGTTTGTCCTGCCTACTAGCAAAGCCAGCAGTGCTCTGGAAACCTTGCCTTTCCTCCTCAGGAGATGTGTTTTGTCAGTGCACTGACACCAAGCAGTGCAGCTAGAGTTTCTCTCTCTTATTCCATGGAATCTGTTCCTGCCCCAAGGAAGATCAGAGAGGAGAGATGAAAGTCAAGACACAGCAGTACAAGAGTGGGGATGCCACATGCACACACTGCTGCTGGAGGGACTAACACAGTCAAACTGCAGCCAAGATAACGGTTTGTCCTTTGTGGACACACTGTCCCCTCCTGCTACTCGCTGTCCTGGCCCTGGCAGCCCTGTCAGATGCCCTGGGCCCAGGCATACTTTTTCCAGGTCCTAAGAGATACAAACACCCTGGCTTATCCCTGGAAGTGCTGAGCTAGTCAAACAAACCCTGGCTATCCTTTTGGCTTTGCCCACAAAGAAACTGGCTGATATTCACAAGCTGCTCCCAGGCAGCAAAGCTTTTTTTGCTTGTCTTTTTTTTTCTTCTCTTTTCTACTTGTATCGTCTTCTCTTGGTTCTTAGCTGTTACTGAGCACAGCTAAGAGTCTGCAGGAGGGGCCAGGCTGCTGTTGGTACACATCAACATAGCCTTGATGATTCAGAGTGACCAAGCATCTGATAGAAATCCTCCCAAATCAGCAACACATGCTTAGTGACTACTGGCACTGCAGGATTGGAAACCACACAGGAAGATCTACCATCACATTTGACTTCTCATCCCTCTTCATACAGCTTAAGCCCTGAAGCTCAGCAACAGAGCTCTATGCTCACCATTCCTAGACACACTGAGGGTGAAGTTTGATTGAGGAGAGGAAGAGGCAAATGCTGTGCCATCTCCCTCTGTCCTGCAGGAGCACAGTACTGTTTCAAAGACAGAAAGAGATTTGGGATCCTTCAGGTCACTCTGGAGGTGGCACTTGCCTCCAGCTCAACTGGTCCCTGCTGCCTCAGTGATGGAGCACTGCAAGGTTTGTAGGGTACTTTCCCCTCGACAACTCAAGGCTTCACAAATCTTCCTGTTCAACTTCTCATGCCTTTTTGGAAGGTGTGTTGCCTTCACCCAAGCTGAATTATAAAGGTACCAACACCAGCAGAAAAATAACGTTTTCCTCTAGAGCTCTTTAATAATGTTCCTGGTCTTACAGAGAAGATTTACTTTCTCCAGAGAAGGCTATAGAAAACGTTGGTGAAGGCTGTGTCCCTCCATCTATTGTTGTTCCATGTCTATCTGTCTGTCTGCTCTCCCTCTTGTCCATTAGCTATGAACAGCTTGCAAGGGAAAACATGTCTGAAGGCTCATGTGTGCTCATGATTTGTGGCTGTGAGACACCTGTAAATCAAGGCTTTACACAGCAGATCCTCCTGGCCTTTCTTCTTCTCTTGCAAGAGCAGGAGAGGGTTGGTGGAGCTTTAAAGCCAGCAAACAGTAAATCCACATGGCAATCCATTGTCTGAAGATTCATGGCTTTGTTCTCTGAAGGTCAGCTTCGTCTGTTCTAGTCAATTAAGAATAATCTATGGCTTCTCCTGCTGCACCCTCCCTGGCCGTATGCTCCTTGTCAGCATGAGACCATTGGTCAAATAAAAGTCAGAATTGGTCAGTGTCCCAGAGATATGCTGTGAGAAGAGCAGAAGGAGGCAGAAAGCTCTTCATCTCATTATAGGCTCCCAGGGATCCTGCTTTTCTGAAAGACTGAGGACTGCAGAGGGGAACAGCCACTGACACCTCACAACTTCTGTCACAGTGCCATCCCCGCAGATCTCATGGGGATCCCTCTAGCATTTATGTCTCTTTGCTCTCTCCATCACTCTCATATGACCTTATCTCCTTCAATCTTGAGCATTGCATCACTGGCTCACAGGCAGAAATACAGCCTACTGCCTCACCTTCCCTGCCTGCCTGGAGCCCTGGTGCCTCTCTGTTACCTTCTGCTCACAGCCCCTGGAGCCTTCCCCAGAGGAAGGACTACTCTTTCCTGCCCTAGTCTCCCTCTGCATCTGCTTTTTCAAGTATTTCTGTTTGCAGGCAGAGAGGGAAGTAGACCACATGTAACTGTCTCCTTTGAATGCTGTATCTGGAGGAGGTCAGGGCAAGGTGGCAGAAAGCAAAGAAGGGCTTTTATCAAGTGGAGGCACAGAGGCAGGGAGAGGTCCCAGCCAGTTTGTGAGAGCTCCAGGTGCCTGACAGATTCCAGTGCCACACTGAATATGCTAAAACCTGGATTCAGGAACTAACTTTGAGGTCTAAGCTTGAAACTCTTGACTTAAAGTTATTTTCACATGGCTACTCATCTGGTGGCATCTCTAAGTAAGGCCAAGCAACTGTTTTCTGTAGCCTGCAGAAGGAGTCGGTGGGCCTTGGGATCCCACATAATTTATGTCACTGAAACCAGTATCAGAGACAGAACTACAACCCTGACCTGCTGACCCACAGCTGGGACCAGAGCCTAAGGATGCCCTTCCAGTGGCTTTGGGTTCTGGGACTGCAAAAAGTATCACAAAACGGCACATCCTGGAAAGGAAGCTCACGTTTGATTTACAAGAATTTTCTTAAACAAGCAGCCCCAGGTGACGTGGGCAGTATTTTACCAGGGGATGGAAGAAGGCCAGCATAGGGCCAGTGGTAATGAGGTCTCTGCTGGAGTCACCGGCAGCAGGTGGAAAGATGAAGGAATGGGAGAGATGGTGATCTCAGCCATGCCCCAGGAGCTTGTGCAGCTGGCATGGTCTGTCCTCTTGGCCCAGCAGGGACCAGGAATTGGGGCATGTTCTCCCTCTAAATTGTCTCTATGGGATGAGGAGGTGGATGAGTTTCAAGCCTCCCTGGTCCTGTCTCTCCTTGTTTGTCTGCTGTGTTTTTGAGCAGCCCTCAAGGCTGTGTTTAGGAGAGAGGCAAAAGAAAGGTACAAAGATGAGTTAATGAGAGCGATTATTCAGTGACAGCTGCTGCCACTCACCTCCTAACACGCGTAAGGTACAGCCTTGAAGAAACAAAGCTTTCTCTGACGATTATATTCGGGAGATTAACTTAGGAAACTGCTTAAGGCCTGCAGTGATCTTATTTGAAATCTGGTCAATGAATAGGCAAGTGTAGGGGAAAAACATACCTTGTTTAAAGTTCATTTGCTGGGAGCAGAGAGATCCTGGGGCTGGACTGGGGCAGACCTTGCTCTGCTGTCCCTGGGATACTCACCATCACCATGGGGACATGCAGCCAAAGGTCCACCTGGAGCTCAGCAAGGCAGAGTCTGTATGCAGAAGCATTTTATCCCCTGACTGCTGCAGCCCACAAATCAAATCCTCTGTCTCAGATGCAAACAACCCAGGCCAGGGCTGGAGAAGGACTGGACTGCGAGCTCCTGCAGGGAACACCGGCTCTGTTTCTCACTGCTACAACTCCTCTCTACAACTAGTCAGCTCTGCTAATGGTTATCTCTGTGTCCACGCCCTATAACTGCTTATCACTGGTCTCTCCACACAGGGATGAGATGCCCAAGCTTGGCACATGATGCCTGCCATTTAATGTCCCCATCAAGCCACAGAGAAACCAAATGGACTGGAAAACTGGCCCAGGATCAGTTAGTTCTGTCCAAACTGGCACCCACAGAATGCAGGACTCCTCTCCGTTTTCAGCCTGGCATCTCAAGCAGCCCCTGCTCAGCTGGTGATGGCCAGGAAGAGAAGCAGTGCCAGATCGAGTTGCCCCTACCTGTGCTGCAGGTGGTGGGATGGGGCCTCCCTGCTGCCTCAGGTCTGGCACAGCTGGCTGGGAGGTGACATCCACACCCAGGGACTTAGCCCTAGCTGCCCCAGTGCAGGCACAAAGCTCATCTCCCTTTGATGCTGGCATCATAGCCTTGCCACTAGCTCAGACAGATGGTGAGCAAGCCCAGCTCCATCTCCTGTGGCTGTTTGGCCACTACAGAGAATTGTTCAGGCCAACCCAATTTTGGCAGGTGTCCATACCTAAAATGCAAATATTTTGGCAGGAGTGGCTGTGAGCCGAGTGGATGAGACTCTGCATTTCCACTGAGGTTAAGGAGAGGGGTCTGCCCCACAGCAGCTGTGGGAATTTCCTCACCTGGATGCACCAAATCTGATGTTCAGCTCTTCCCTTCACTGGTTCCCATCATCAGATGCATTTTGGGCAACAGTGGCCCCACACCCTCTGCCAGAGCTGGTTTTGCTCCCAGGGCAGTATCCCAAAGCACTGGACACAGCTCTCTGCATTTCCCCTGTCAGTCTCTCTTCAAAACCATTTGATTTGTGGCTGTTTCA
>NW_008659357.1:7176-18829 GCF_000695815.1 Acanthisitta chloris
TCAACCCCTGGCTGCCATTCATAAAACTGTGGGTATTTTCTGGTTTTTCCTGCTGTGCTGTCTCCAGTTTCACCGCTTCAGTGCCTTCTTCACCCTCTCTTTTAAATCTGGCTAGTCCTTGGATAGAGGAGCATCTGCAGGGTCAGCCAGGAGCCCACGGTCAGGCAGCCATGCACAGACCCATCCCATCACCAGAGCTAACCATTAAAACTGGCTGCAAACTGGTGACCCAGGTGTTCTGTTGGGGACAGGCTCCACAAGTGTATCAGAGGTGAGGGGTCCCTCCACTGTGCATGCTCTCCTCTGTGTCCCAAGAGGAAAGCTCCTCTGTGCACTCTCCCATCCTGCTTTACAAGGTAGAGCAGTAGCTGAGATGCATCAGCCCCAAGATCAGAGCTGCTTGGCCAAAGCTGGCTCTTGAAAGGGCTGCAGGGCTTTTACTGCCACCTTTAAATCCCCGAGGTCTAGAAGCTGAAATCAGTCTTCCCCTACACAAACCTGTAATATGCTTGGCACACAGCCACTCCCTGTGGCAGAAAAATTCCCATCACTAATTCATACTACTCCCCTTCCTAGAGAAAAGATAGGAGTGGGGTTACCAAACTTTCAAGGGATGATGAAACCATTATGGTCTTCATATACCCAAAAGAAACCTTTAGCAGCCTGTGTTTAGAACCAGAGGTCTGCAAAAATTGAAAATAAGAAGACTTAATTGAAAATAAGAAGTCTCGGAGAGTTTTTATTTGCTATCTCTGCCCACAGGCAATTAGAGAAGCAGAACACAAGGTCTGGGTTTATGTGGAGACCTTTCTTTCTTTTTTGTTTCTCTTTTTCTTTCTTAGTTTGTTTTAATTGTATAGCTTTTGTTCCACAGAAATGTGTCTTGCATGAGAAATAAACACAGGAAGAGCACTCACTCCATAAAAAGTCTAATCAATACCACTGGGCAGCCAGAGCCAAAAACATGTCAAAAGTGAAGTTGGGAATGAGAAGAAAGTAACAGATGTCATTCAAAACCTCAAGGCATGATGAAGGGCTGAAACATGTCCTGCCTGGCTAAACAGCCCTGGCAGGATGGGAACTGTGAGACCAGGGAATTCTTTGGCATTGGACATTAGATTCAAGGGTGGAGGAACAATAGAAAACCATCTGAGCATCAACAGGGGAAACTGCCCAGCCAGCACTAGAGAGCTTGACCCTATTGCAGGAGAAATGGGTGGGAGGGATTAGACAACAAGTGCACAACAGTCAATGGTGCACAGAAGTGGGGGCAGCAGGGACGTGCAGGGATCATGGAATGAGGGGAGCAGGGGAAGGCTACTCGGTGCGGGAGACGGAGTGACCACTGTGTGGGTGACGGCAGAAGCCCGCCCTAAAGAGGATAACAGAAGGATTTATGTGCCCAGCGATAATGAAAGCCAGTTATCCGTGACCATCTTAAATCTTGTCAGAGAGAGGATGAGAGGGACCATCTCCAGCGGACAGGTTGGAAGATTTAACGCCACCGTTCCGCAGCATAATCACAAAATGAGCTCCCCCATGCTGCCTACTGCTCTGTGGGAAGGGAACAGCCTCCCACCTGCCTGTGCTTCCAGGGCTGGTTAGGGCTGAGCTGTCAGCATCAGAGAGGGCCAGCTCTCAGCCAGCCACAGAGGGAGGGAGGTTAAATAACACAGGAGACACTGCAAAGCAGCTCAGGATCTCTCCCAAAGCCCAAGGAGGGTCAGGATGCTGACAGCCTGCTGCAGCTGAAACACAGGATGCACCAAAAAACTCAGCTACTGAGGACATCATGCTGGTCCCAAGCAGTGTCACACACCAGCAGACCCACTTTGCTCCCACAGCTTTGATTAATGACACCTGAATTTCCAGCCCAGCTGCTGCAGTGTCCCTCGTCCCAGCCACAGGAAAGAGGACACAGCCCCACAGCAGCTTCCCAGCGCTGGAGAGGGCCAGATCCTGATAAGGTCCTTTCCTTGCCAGCACAAGGTGGACAAAACCTCTGCCCACTCTGAGCTACTCATCTGTCTCTGCATCACACAGGTCCTGCTGAGCAGAGCCCACACTGGGGTGCACACATACTGTTCTTCCTCCATCCCCACCCTCAGGTCCTTGCACAGCTTGGCAAGATGTGCCAAGTGGCCAGAGCTTTCATGACAAGGGCATGGGGAACATGAACTCAGCCAGCGACAGAGCAAACCCTAGAGCCTCTCCCTGAGCCTGGGGAGATGGGTCACTGCCACCTGCCACAGGCCAGCACCACCAGCAAGGAAGGAAGCTCGAGGCTCCAGCCAGGGACACTGGGGCACACAGGGACAGGGGAAGAGCAGCCACAGCCACTGCAGCCCCTGTATCCATGGATGGACGCCACAGGAGCTGCCTGCCTTCCCCTCTGTAACCAAGCAGCCACATCATGCTCTCCCCAAGAGAGAAAGAAATCAGGTAAGCAACGTCTACAAGCCCATATGGAGGGGCTGGGATGCTGCCCAAGCTTCAGCTCAAAAAAAAGTGCACATTTTATGGTATAAATATTTTGGTTTGCCTCCTCCTCTCCAGCCCACAAGCTCCAGCACAAAAACTACAACAGCAGCACTCATCACAGCCGTCTGGCAATCGGCTGATCCCCACAGTAACCGATATGTGCTGCAACAAAAGCCCACACACACTGACCTGACTGGCTAGGGCAGAACCCCCCAGCCCTGCACCAACCCCCCTGCTGCCTGCAAACACCCACATGCCTCCCAGGCACTGCCAGGAAGGACAGAGGTTTCTGGCAAGAGTGGAGAGGGATTTCAGCTCCTGGAAGGTGCTGCTTCCTGAAGGACCTCAGCAATTCCCACATTTAGGACTGAGGAGATGGCAGGCTGCTTTGCAGCACCACCCAGCTCTCATGAAGCTGTTTGGTACCTTTTTTCCCTGCTAACTCCCATGACAGAAAAGAGCTGAGTCTTATTCCTTTCCTGTTAACAGCATAAAACTAATACTTGTTCTGAAATTCAAACAGTGGCTGCAATGCAATGAGGGATCTGTCCCCTCTGGTGCAGTACTCCCTACACAACCCTTTGCTCAGCAGTAGAGGATCTCCCTGGGATGCATTCCCCCTGCTATGGGTCCTGTCCTTACCACACACAACACATCCACCAGCCCACCACAAGCCACCCCACTTTCCAGTCTCATCCTCTTTTCCTCCCCCTTGTGCTGCTAGAGAACTCTCAGCCACCAGAGCTGTTCTCAGCCATGGCAGGTGCAGGATGTGATGTGAGAGCAGCATAGGGAAGGTGGGGATATATCTTCTTTAACTATCAGAGCACCCGTGGCCATGTCCTTCCATCACTGAATGTGAAGAGGCACAAACTGCCACCTCCCACAGGTGCACTAAGAGCACTGTGGTTAAGCCCAGGTGCCAGCCCCAAAACCTTCTCCAAAGACTTGGGCAAACATGGTAGGGATTTGGTGGTGTGAAAATGTATTTACTTGATTAAAATGGAGCCGAGAGGAAATCCGTCAGGGTCTTTCTTCACCAAGTCCTCTTGCAACAAGAATAAGAGAGGGAGAGAGAATTTGTCTAATGAAAGTATTAATAACAATTTTTCACCAGTGTATTCTTTATGGCTTTTAATTCTTGAGAAATGAGATTGAGTCCTGCCTCCCCCAGCCCTGCTTTGGTTGTGAATGCAGCTGACCAGACCCAACCCTGCGCCCTGCTGTGTCAGCGTATCAGGTGCCCCGGCAGAGACCAGGAGCAGCTCTTGAAGACAACCAGAGCAGGACAATTAACCTGCAACACTCGCTCAGACAGTGCCTCCCTGTGTGTATACTCCAAAGCTACACACCCAATACAAAAGCTGAGCTTGGGATCTACACTTACCTGGGCAAATATTTGTTTTGTGCTCTAACAGCAAGGTGAGCGTGCTATTCCCCTGTGTAAACAGCCACTCTCCAGACATAAGCACTTCTGAGCTGTGCTGCACTCCTGTCTTGAAACAGCCACTTTCTAGGTGATATCTGCTGCATTCTCCTGTGTCAACAGAATCAGTGCTTGGGGCTGTCCTGGCCTCCTCTGAAACATCACTTGTCTTGGATGGGAACAGTCCAAGGGTGTTATTTATCTGTTTTCAGGCGCACTCTATTCCTTGTGCCATCTCAGCAGATGGGGCTGCAAAGCAGGAGTGAGAAGAAAGGATAATGAACAACACAGACAAGAAAGAAAAAGGGGTAAAACACGTAGTGGGTTTATCCTGCCAGACTAAGGTGGTAACTCTTGAAAGAGAAAGGCAAAGGGAATAAAGTAGTTTCCTCTCTCTGGTGTTAGCGCTGGTGCTCTGTGGGAGATTGTGACCAAAGCAGGAACATGCAGGGAGTGGGAGAACCCAAAACCAGCCAAAAGTGAGTCCTCTAACGGGAAGAAAGAGTCTGGAGGGAAGGTGCCAGCACAGCTCCCTGCAGTGCTAGTTTGTGGCCCATACCAATTGTTACATTTGTGACCTCGTGCTAACAGCACTGGATGCTGACCGAGGCCAGGAGGCAGCAGGAGCAGATGGAGGGTGCACAGCCCATCACCCAGAAGAGGACAGCTTGGAGCCCACTGGGAAGGGGAAGGAGAAGCACAGCATGCACGGCTCAAGCTCATGAGCATGGGGTTAGGAACAACTGTTTCCACTGCCCATCAAAGGCTCATCCATTGGGAAGAGCCAAGGAAGAAAATTATCTATGAGTCCAAGAAAGCCTTGATAAACTGTAAGTGTGATGGGACCCCAGAAAAGAGAAATGCAAATCCAGGGGAGATGTTACAATCCCATTCCCAACAGCCTAGGTTAGACCCTCAAAAAAACCCACCTCAACATCAACAGATGGTGGCATCACACAAGTTTCCAGCTACTGTTATTTTCCCCGGAAAACTTTTTCATCATGACTTCCTCCTCCCCAGTTTTGGGTTCATGGCAGGATCTAGAATGTGTGGGTGATTCTGTGTGGGTGAGTTACTATCATTCAGCCTACTCTGGATGTTCATTTGGACTACTCAGCTATTCTCAGCTGCCTGCAATGCCTGGGACATACCTCTTCTGTTTGTTTCTCTTGTGATGTAAATTCACAGAGTATTGAAATGAGCCCTCAGAAAGGACCTGGGCTGGGAAGAAGAAAGGTCCTGTACCTCCTATAGCACCTAACTCACCCCATGCTATAGGATGGGGTCACTATCTTCTCTCTATAGGTAGGGAAGCCAAGGCAGGAAAAATGAAGTTATTTGCCCAGAGTCACTCATCAGAAGGCTAGTCACAATAGAAAAGGTTACAAAGGAGCAGAGAAGGGCACCTGAGTGAGCTGGTGAACGGAGGACACATGGTATAAAAGCTGCATAGAAGAACAGAGCTTGCTCAGCCTTGATAAAGCGAACTGGCAGTGATGTGATTTTTTTTTTCTCTATAAATACATCTGGAGGCCAAACACCAGGGAGGGGGGGGAAAAGCTATTTAAGCTGAAGGACAATAGTGGCACAAGAAAACATCCATATTAATGTTTGAGGAAGTAAAAGAGCAAGTTATGGGGAGGAGGGGGGGAAAATGAATGGCTTGAAAGAAAGAGAGGAGATCCAGGCAGGACAAGCCCCAGAGCTGCCAGGCTGGGGTCAATTGGGAGCTGCCTCTCCCAGAGAAGTATTCATGTGGGATCAATGCCCTTGCAGAGCTCAGGGTCCACATGCTTCCTGCCTAATAAGGTTAAATGGAGAGGCAGAATTACACAATTCTTGGCACCAAGTGGGAGAAGGAGTGGAGGGGGAGGGCAAGAGCAGATTACTGGGGAAATGTTCAGTGCAGGCCCTGAGTGGGATGTGCAGGGAGCATTAGGGAAGAAGCTGGCTGCTGCCCTGCTCTCCAACACAAGCAGCAGGAAAAAAGTGCCTGGGCCCACAGAAGAAGCTGATGCCTCCTGCCCTTGTCCCTCCAGGCTTTCACACAGGCAGGTGCTGGGAAGAGCCATTATGTCCCTGGGTTGTGGATGAGCCAGCAATGGGTACAGATCCCCCCAAATGTCACCAGCCAGCACAGCATCCTCAGCACCCTGTGCTCTGGTGTCCTGGCTCAGAAGCAGAGCTAGACATTGCTTTCTCACCCCCTCTTCCCAGAGCAAGCTGGGATTTCCATAGCCGTTAAAAACAAGCCTTTGTTATTAGCCCTGTGAATTATTTATTCTATCATAATTAATGCAGGAGCGTTAACGGCCACGGCAGAGCTCCCCAGCTTGCCTGTCTGCAAACACCACTCCACCTCTGCTCACCACCCCGGCATTAAATATGCATTGGGGCTGATAAATGGCTCCAGCACGCTGATCACCGCCAGGCTGTTGAACAAAGCGCTCTGAGCACGGACACTTCCCTCGGGAAGGGCTGTGCTGTGGCAAACTGGAGGCAGCTGGGGAGGGAAGCTGCTCCCAGGCAGCACAGGCTTATTCCCTTCTCGCAGCTCATCCCGGCCCCTGCTTAGCACTGAAGAGAGACACCTTCCTGGAAGTAGTATCTGAGCTGTCCTCGGATAAATCAGTCCCCTCAGGCTCTGTCTTCATGTCAGCTTTGGAGTTCTTGCTTTTCAGCCCTACTAGGTTTACAGAGATGTCAGCTGGGATGCAGGGCTCCAGGGACAGTGACCACGAGACACCAGCATGTTCTGGGGGGTGCCCAAGCCTCCAGTGAACCACAGGAACTGAAAGCTTCACCAAACTTTCCAAGTCTTGCAACCACCTCCCTTTATCATCTGCCCCTAGCACCTCTGAACACTTCTTTGGCATGACAGAGGATTTCGGTACCCCCTTCTCCCATCCCTCGTCACAAGGGACTCAGGTGCTCCTGGAGCAGCCCCAGTGCTGGTTGCTTCACCACTTCTCACCCTCCCAGCCAGCTGCAGGGCAGTGGAGTGAAGCCCACCTCTGCAGAGCACAGCACTGTCACTTGCCCCCATCCATGGCCAGTCACTTGTCCAGCAGTCAGGCTGCAGGGCAGCAGGGCTGGAGTCTCCAAGTCTTCTTTATGGGAGAGAGAGGATTGAGTAAGGAGCCTGCAGAGCTCAAGATGCCCCCAACACAGACCCTGTAGGGGCATACACACGCTGCCTGGGCCTCCCAGGACCATGAAGAGAAGGGGTGGACTTCAGTTGCCTTCAAGGGGCTTCACAGGGTTTAATCAAATGTCCAGAGTGGAGGAGGCAGATAGGGAGTAGTTTGCCTAATTAATAAAACAAGAGGAAATTAACAGCTGCTATGAAGCTGCTGAATTATTTTGCTCCTTTCTTGGACCATGCCCTAAGAAGTCAAGCAATTCCAGAGTATGAGGCTTTCTCAAACTCAGCAGGCTTTTAGGCAGAGAGCTATGCTGGGAACCTGAGGAACAAGATTCCATAAGGACAGGTATTACAGAACGCCTCAGGAACTCTGTAACTAGCTTACTGGTCATTAGATTGGTGAAAACCAAACCAACTCAGCCAAATCCAGGCTTTCTGCAACAAGTCAGCCTGCCAGGGATCAACACCTGGAAGCCATTCCACCTTACCCCACCAAAATCCCCTCCCATTAATATCCCTCTGGCTGGCTGTGTCCTCCAGGACACTCTGTACCTGAGTACCTCAAAGCTTGTTCTACACCTTTTTCCTTTTCAAATACTGCCACTCCTTACAGATGGCAGTGGCAGGGTCGAGAGAAAAGCTGGTCTCTATTACAGCTAAGTTTGATTTAAACCTAAAATATGGGTATAAAGCACACAGATTTGATCAAGAGACAGTAGGAGCAGTAATTACACAGCCTGACTCCATGAGATTGCTCCAAGCAGCCTTTTCCTGGCTAAGCTGGTGCCTGAGAAAGGATTATTTCTAAACATGTGATGAGCTGACTCTAACACAGAGGTCTGAACCCAGTAGTCATGACTGGGGCTAGAGGAGCTGCTCCCATCCCACCTCTCAGGGGTTTTAAAACAAGGAGAGAAAAAAGGAAGCATTAAACACATATTGTCTGGGCTAATCCTGGCCCGGCAGTGAAGTGCACTTAAAATGACCCTTTGCTAAGCTTCACCTCTCATTTGATGTTTCTCTTATTCGAGGATCTTTCTGGCTGCAACATCTATTTCTCTGTCAACAGCCCTCAGTTCATCTCTCTTGCTATCTTTAGTCTCGGTTTATTGATCCCTCATTCCTATCTATCCATCTAATTCTTTTGTGCTTATTTCTGCCTGTCACTCGATTTACTGCAGTACACCTGTCCTGTTTTACAATGTGTACCTCATGTCAGCCCCTTTTTCCATGTTCCCCCTTCCCTGCTGAGGAGGGACACTAGGCAGGGAGTTGTGTGGCAGCTGTAGTGTCCACACAGCTGCTGGGCAGGGCTGGGAGATGAGCAGCCTGGCAGACAGAGCTGCTTTCTGTCAAGAAGAAACCCCCTTTGGCAGGGCTGGAGCATCCCCTCGACTGTGCCTGGGAGGGAGTTAAATATAAATCAGGCAGCAGTCAACAGAGCTTCTGCCCTGCACCTCCTGCTGTGACACACCTTATCTGAGCAGATTAGTCAGAACCTCAATCCTGATGCTGCCTCTGAATCCAAAACACCAGCCATACCCTTGGAGATAAGGGCATCTGTGTCAACTGTGTCAGCTCTCCATGCTGGCTGCTGGATCAGGGCAGAGCAAGGAACAGGGAAAAGCAGATGAATGGAGAAAAAAAAGACTGTGAAAAGGGGGAGGATGAAGGTGTGCCCTCAGAACTGCTCTTGTTTTGTTTTCACCTTTCATGTCTCTAAAGGTGAACTGGGAAAAAGAGAGGCCAAGAACAAAGCCCTATCACTTACCCTGGCTCGTTAACTTATTATTCTTAATGTGTGCCATGCTGTGGCAAGCAGAACAAGGTGAAGAAGGATTTTCTGTCTCAGAGCAGGGAAATAGAGTCCCTTCCTACTCAACAGACAGACACTTTTCAGAGGGTTTAAGCTGACGGATGCCCAGATTGCCCAGCCCCCCCTCCCCAGGTCCTGGCAGGGCTGAAACCCCCACAAAGTATCTGGCCTATATTCTCATGCTTTCTGTGGGACCAAGCATGCTGGGGGCTACTTCTCCAGACACCACCAAAGTCCATGTCTACTGTGCACATAGCATATTGAGAGGGACACCCAAAGCCACTGGGACTTTCATGTGTTGTGAAGGTTGGCAGCTGCAATCTGGCTTATCCTCTGCTGAGAAACTGGACTTGGAGCATGAACACAGGCTCAAACTCATCAACAGTCACTACAGCTATGTGTGGTGGGCAAGGTGGAGATGGAAATCCAGATCCTGGTCAGCAGGTAGGTCTGGATCCTCAGTGAGTGTCCCTTGTGTCTATCACAGGTTTTCCTGAGGACGGTTTGTAACTGGAAAGCATCCTGCCCTCCAGGTAAAGCTAAGCAGGTACACAGACAGAGCATGAACTCACCTGGAAAGCCAGGAGGAAGACCAGTGCCCTTTCTGAGTGAGATTGAGGCCTCAGAAAATCCCCAGGAATCCCCAAATCCTGAACCCACCAAGGAGTGTGATGTGACTGCTCCTAGGGGCACTGATAAAGGCTGAAGGGGGAACATGCAGCATCATGAAAGCATGGCCAAGGGAATAGCCAAACCTGACACCCCTCTTGGGAGTGGGGACAGACACACGTTATGGCAGTGGCTTCTAGAAAAACTTAGAGGTTTTCACTGAAAACTATCCTTAGGATCTTTTGGGAAGATCAGGAAAAAGGAGTAGGATGCTTATGCTCTGGCTTTGGGTAGTGTAAGGCCACAGTCCAGAGCTTCAAAACCAATGGTTCAAATTACTCCCATGCTCTTTCAAGCTGCTAGACTTTGAAGGTGCATGCTTGTGCACTTCCCGCACAAGAGTTTCACCACAGTCCTGCTTGGTGCTCTCTGATAGGCTGCCAGGCAGTAAAACTGAGGCTGGGATGGGAAACAGTGACTGGACTCAATCACTGTCCCAGAGGGGTGTTCCATCCTGGCTACACAGCAGTGGGCACTCCCAGCAACTCCAGCGGGAGCCAGGCACTCACCAGATCCCTCTTCTATCTCCTTGTCCCATATCCAGCAGCAGCATGGAGTGAGAGGAGCCACATTCTGCCATGTGCATCCTCCTCCCTCATCAGCCATCCAGCAGCTCATTATTGCACTTTTCTCACTGTAAGCTTGTTGGCACCTCCAATGCTGTCGTGTGCTGGAGTGGAAGAGCTCTACAGCCTCAGGACATGAGTCTCACTTTCCCAGACACATCTCACCTTCAGTGAAATGGTCCCAGCAGCTCTTCCCTCTCCTGCTGCCCAAGCTCAGACTGTGTTAAATGCTGCCGTTGTCATAAGTAATCTCCAGCTTTACTGTACAAGTGCAGCTCCCACAGGGTGGGGAAATCCTTCCAGGATTCCCCAAAAGTGCTGGCTCTTGTCTGGCATAACTACTGCAGCAGCCTACAGATGAAATAACCTTAAATCTCACCAGTGAATGAGCATCAGGAGCACAGAAATCTGTGGCTTTGACAGGTCCCAGGAGAAAACTAGAATGAGGTTAGGAAGAGAGGAAGGAAACATGGACAGTTACCCTATGCTCCCAGCCTCCAGCAAGTTATGGTTTCAGGGACTTCTCTTCTAATTTGTGACCACCAGAAGACATCCTTTCAGGACAGGATGTGTTAGGGTCCCAAAAGCACATGCACACTGCAGAGACAGGAGAGAAATTGAGGGGAGGGAAGCAAAGTTAGCTTCAATTAGCCTAATCAAATATTCATCTGGTAATTTCTCTGAATTTACAGAGAACGCTAGCAACATCAATAAAATTCATTGGCTCTTTGAAGATCCACAACATAAAGATGATCCACTCAAAAAAGAGAGAACAGGCTGGGACAGAAGGGCATGGTTCTAAGCCTGCAGTGAAATATTGTGAGGATGGGATGCCCCAGGCACTGGGATTCGCTCCAGCAAGACCTTTGGAGATGCTGAGCTTAGTCCAGGGCCCTCTAGCTGACATTATTCCCCCTCCCTTGCATTCCAGAGGAATGGAAGGGAGGGGGAATGGCTGACACATGAGGACATGAAGGCATAGGTTCAGCCAGCAGCTGGGGAGCGCAGTGGCACACAGCATAACAAATGCTGCATGGCAAAGTCATGAGCTGCTGTGGCAGAAACCAATGCAGAATACCCTGTGCCGGAGCAAGAGGGCAAGTTCAGTGGGTCAATGCACAGCAGTGCTGTAACAGTTGGGTAGGTCATGGGAGCACTCCCCAGTCTAGGCCAGAGCAGGGTTTGGAGGTAGCAGTTGAGAAATTTTCTGGGCTGTTGCTTGGCTCAGGAGACAATACAAACTGTGCTGATAAGCAGCTAGGAAATGTCTCAGGTCTGTCAGAAGCAGAGCCCTCCATCCTCCTGGTCTGAGACCAAAGCTGGAAAAAAGAAAAGGAATAACAGCCAACTACACCATGCAAATAGGTCTGTCAGTCTGAGTTCTCCCAGAAAGCACAAGCTATGCCCTTCGTGCCTGACAGAAAGCAATCAAGCCAAGGCCAAGTTACAGGGAACCTTTGCCATTGCTTTGCAGTGAAAGATTTCCATAAACTGCTGCTTTGGTTGCTGGCTTTTTTTCATGAGACATTTTCTCTCAATTTGTCTTTCCC
>NW_008659357.1:18854-21702 GCF_000695815.1 Acanthisitta chloris
CCCACTGGCACCCATCAGTCAGAGGCTCTGACAAGCCAAAGGGTCTCTGAGACCACATTTTGCCTCCCAGCTACATGCAAGGTTTTACATTCAGCATTTTTTATTTTCCTAATGGAGTTTTCCCTTCAAGGCCACCACACTATCAGAAACCAGGGAGCACCAGCACAAGGCAGAGCTTGGCACAGAAGAAGTGCCTTACAATCCATGTTTCTGCCAGGGAGATGCAGGTAGCCACAGCAGGAAATCTCAAAGCAGACATTATCCAGACAGCAGGATACAGTCCCAAATTTAGGATCATCCTGATAATGGTGAGATATGCAAGGATCACAGTGGGTTGAATAGGAATAAGCCTCCCTGTGTCCCAAGTGAGCAGGCAAGCAAATTCATCAGGAGATGACAGGGCTCCTGAAGCCTTATCTGAAGGAGGGCATGTCACTGTGCCACCTGCAGAGCTGGCAGGAGAGCCTAATCACTGAGTGTGGGGGGTTTCCTTCAGCCATGAGCATGGTGAAGAAACTCCATGAGGAACTTGTTCTGTTCCTGCCAGTCATTCTGGAGGACAGCACTCATGCAGGGCCCATGCCTGGATGACCCAGACCAAAAACTATGCACATGCCAGCATCATGGGGGCTAGCTCCAAGGAAAGCTTGTATTAGCACAGGGTATTAAGAATAATCATTTACACTTCCTTTTCATTGAGGGGGAGGAAGGCAGATGTGAGCCATGCCTGGGCTCACATTAGCCCAGATTCATGGGTTCACTGAGGATGTGAGGGGTGGCCCAGGGGTACGTGTTCAGGACGGCCACCTGTGGACTAGAGACCAGGTAGGAGGGGGAAGGGAGTGCCAGGAAGCAAAGAAGGCTCACTGTGAAGTATAGCACTACATGGTTGTTAATTATTGTGATAAATTACTTAAAGCTTAAGTAGGGTGAACAACCTAAGGCCCTAGAATAGGCTGCAGAGGCAGCATTATGAGCTCAAGCCTTGAAGATGTGGGCACAGATGTTGTGGGGCACCCCCCATATCTCATGGATGGCAATGCAAACTTGGGAGCTGAGCAAAATCTCCCTCAGGGGTAACAGAAGCATCAGAAAGCAACTGTTCATAGATGTGTGAGGCACCAGATTTAGTCAAGTTGGATACAACACAAACTTGCAGATGAGTGAAGAAATAGCTGAGCGTAAGGCCTGTTGGAAAACCAGCCCCAAATGGACTCTGAGAGGATGAGAAAACCCCCATGGTGAATGGCACATTGCTTCTAGCAAAGAGCTGAGAAGAGTGATGGCTCATTGCCCCCACTGCCAGCACCCTGAGGCACCTGGGGGAGCCCAGCCCCAGGGCACAGGGAAAATACAGCTCTGACTTGCACAGCAACTCTAACTGCAGCACTGCTGATGGCATTTGTTAAGTATTGATTGCTCAATCAATAGGCTGTCAGTGTTAGTAGCATTTTAACTGGACTCATAATAACAACAACTGCTCATTGCATTTTTGGTTATGTTGTTAAAACTTTTAATTAGTCAAACAGTAAATTTTGGGGTTTGGCATAAGAAAGTGCATTTGGCTTTCAGTAGATAACATCCCCCGCAGCTTGGCTAACACATCTCTGTCCTGCCCTGCCTCCCAGGGTGGATGAGATGCAGAGAGCTGCCAACCCCTCTACAGCTCAACATCACCCCTTTCACAGAGACCCTCCTCAGGGCAATGTCAGTGCTAACACCTTGCAGATCCCTCCTGTAAAGCAACATTTGTGGGTCAGGGCACAGACTAACTCACTGCTTCCACCTTGCAGAGCTGCCTGCCACAGCCGTGTGACCTTTGAAAGCCCCTTCAGCAGCCCATCCCTGCCTTGCATCAGAGGCCTTGGCACGCCAAGGCACAGGGGAAAAGCACAGTGCTTTGGTCTCAGTCTATTGCTGGTACCATTGCAGAGGCAGGCTAAGGGCTCACATCACTTGTGCTCCAGGTAGTTGAGCCACATCCCCAGGAACAGTCCAGGTCAAAGGCAGCAAAGGGAGGCTTTGAACCTCTGCATAGGACCAGTCAGCCCATGGGAAAGCATCTCCATACCCATGCAGATGTCGGCGTGTTACCAGTCCATGTAAGCTCCCAAGAGTATTACATGGTGCTTAGACCCTGTAGCAGCAGGAAGACCTTTGCTCCCATGCATGGGAATCAACAGGATCCCTTTTCACCACAGATGATAGCCCCCTGTGGCTGCTGGGCCTTCCCACCTGCAGGCACCATAGATCTGACCACAACTCTAAGCTGGCTCTGAGCAAGGCTGAAAGGATGTTGTTGGGCTGAGAAAGGGCTGAGTTCAGGATATCTACCCACAAACAAGAGCTCAGCCCCACACCAACCTCAAGCAGGGTCCATGCCTGTTTGCGTCATCTCCTGCAGCCTTCCCCAGGATGCTTCTGGGGACAGATGTTATAGGTACCATCCTGAAAACTGGCATGGGCCTGACAGTCCCCCAAATTCTGCCCCAGTGTGGGGCTGCTCAGCCCTGGCAAAACCCCTCTGTGTGCCTCTCGGTCCAGAGGCTTTTCCCACTATGAAAAGCAGGTGGAGAGATACAGAGGAGTTTGGTCCCCTGGCAGAGAGGTGGGTAGCCCCAGATCCTTCATCACAAGCAGGGACACTTTGCCCAGCTTCCCCCAGCACCCCAAATAAGTCAGGCATTTATCCATCTCCTTTGCATGTCCCGTCCCCTCCCCCAGCCCCTGTCCCGGTGCCTGGCAGCATCTCAGTCCTCCCAGGGGCGAGAAACAGCTTGTACTTACAGCCCACCCAGGGTAACAGTTCACCACAACATGCTCACTTTTAATTTGCTTACCCAAGCAA
>NW_008659357.1:21737-26960 GCF_000695815.1 Acanthisitta chloris
TCTTGTGGCATTCAAAACTATCCGGACCAAGACAGGGAGGGGGAAAAGAAGGATGAGGAGCCTGAAAGAACAGGGAACAGTAAGGCTGCAATGCCGCAAACAGATGTAATCTTGCTCCCTGTGATTTCTTACCATGGGAAAGAAGACTCTGCTCTAACAAACCTACAACATGCTGTCCCTAAGACACTGGGTCTTTTCTTTACCAGAGAAATCTCCAAGATTCCCATTACATCAGCTCCATGAGAATCCTCGTTTGACATGCCCCATGTATTTTTAAGACTAGCTGACAGTAGGCAGGCAAAAAAACCCTGAAATGGAGGAAAAGTACAGTGAGGATGTGTTTCTACAGTGATGGCACAGCACACTCAAAGGTCACTGCTGGCAGTCCCCTCTGACCTTCACATCTACAGAACCATACACAAACACACAGATGTTGTCCTTGTGATGCAGGTACACACAAGACTCAGAGGGTGCCTGGGGCAGCAAAGCCAGACAACTTTCAGCTCCTCTGTTCTGCACACAATTGAACCCTCCCTGCTAAAAGATGGTTTTAAGAACCAAAGCCAGTGCCAATAGCTCTCATGGGAATGGGAGCAGGAGAGATGGAGGCCGTCACCAGGGTCTCAGGTCTCTGCCGTGGCTAGGTTTCTGTCAGTAGAAACACACCTTTCATGGGAATGGATCCAAACTGACAGAGAGTAGGTTTAAATTAGATATTAGGAAAAATTCTTTACTGTGAAGGTGGTGAGGCACTGGCACAGGTTGCTCAGAGAAGTTGTGGATGCTCTGTCCCTGGAAGTGTTCAAGGCCAGGCTGTATGGAACTCTGAGCAAACTGGTCTAGTGAAAGGTGTCCCTGTACACAGCCGGGGTGTTGGAACTTGATGATCTTTAAGGTCCTTTCCAACCTAAACCATTCTATGATTAGATGTAGAAGATGCTCATGCAGGACAGCAGCTGGGGTTGCCTGTGCCTGGCCAGTGTGGGTCTGTCCAGAGAGGAAGGTGACTGGTGAATCCTTACTTCTCAACAAACAGTAAGAACTTTGTCTCAAGAGACAAACCAAGTGAAGAGCATCTAGACAGCACTCCCCCAGAAGCAGAGATGTGAATAGATTCAGAAGCACTGACAGTCACCCAAGAGGCAAGAAACTGCTGATCTCTTGCTCTGCATTACCCATGCCACCCTCTTCTCATTCCTCTGTCTTGTATAGCTACTGACATCTGTCCTCCAGAGAGCAGAAAAGAGTCAGAAACTGTGACTGAGAACTTGATCCCCATCCCCCTGACCTCACACACCAAGCAGATGCCACCACAGTCTAGAGTACAAAAGGAACAGGGTACCCAAGTGCAGCACTCCCATCTGAGGACTCAGAAGCAAGGAGGAACCTGCAGAAAAGGACTTTTGCTCTGATTATGCCTCAAAATCTTCTCAGATAAGTGTCTTCATTTCAAAAGTGAAGTACCTTCAAAACTTCTTACCTTCAAAGCTGCCCTGGCAGCCTCCTCAGCAAGACTGCGCTCACATCATGGGCATGGGCTCTGTGGGGTCCATGCCTGATGTGTTATCAGGCCTTCTCCTGAGCTCCAGGAGAACTGCAGACACACACTTAGACTCCTTCTTCTCTGCTTTCTCCAACATATCCTGTTTCCCCAGTGAGCAGCCTGCTCTACTCAAGCTATTGCAAATCATCCTGCCTAGGCAAGCACCCCTGGAGTTCTTCCTAGAGCACAACTGGTGGCAGCTTCACCAGCATCCCGTGTGCCCCCATCCCTCACCACACACAGGGATCAGAGTGCTGGAGCAGATCAAAGGTCCTGCTACAACTGCAGGTAATCCAGTCAGGCAAGCTGGCAGAGGGATTCAGTCTCTGTAGCAGACTTTATCTGGCTCCAGGAAGGATAAACCTAAATCTTCTACTGTAGTTCCTCTCCACTCTCTAGTCCAGAAGATGTAATGTGACATGTGGCCGACATCAAAAGGCAATGTTTAGGAACATTTCCAGGAGGAATGTGTCACTTGGGGCAGGGAGGGTAAGAGGATGACTGTAGTCACAGAGGAAGGAGAGGGAAGAAGACCTGCAGTCTACTAACATCCCTCCTTGCAGACCCTGGCTCTGCAGGCTCTTACCCTAAGCCGACTGCAGGGAGGAACCAGCCAAGGTGGATGTCCCCACAGGAGGTGGCAAGCTTTAAGGAAACTGGTCCTGTGATAATGTTTCCTAGCCCAAACCTGCATCCTGTCTCCAAGACATGACTCAGACCCTGTCACTGAAACTCTGCCAAGGCTGCCTACCTCCCACACCCTGTGCTGCCCTGGTACAGCTTATCTGAACTGTGCTGCCCCCAGCCATTGGAAGAGCCTGCTAGGCTCTCCCAAATCCCACCTTGCACCCGCTGATTTACTGACCACCATCTCAGCTTGAACCCTTCCCCCATGGACCACCAACCTAGGGAGTTTCTCTTAGGAGATCACCTGCAGGGCTGGGCCAAGGAGGGCACCAGGTAGAGCCCCATGATGGGACAAGGAAGCCTTCACCCTCAGAAACCCCAAACCAGGGGGAGAAGGAGTGTTGGGAAGGCATCCCAGGATCTGCCATCCATCCCTCCAAGGGAGATGACTGAGATGGCTTCACCTCCTGCTCACCCATCACCCTGAGCTGTTGTCATGACAACACACGCTCAGATTCAGGAAGGAATGGGCACTTCTGCTTGTTTAACCAAGGAGGAGAAGCATCCTGGTATTTTAAACAGGAAAGAAGGAGGGGAGAAAGTCAGATAGCATGGGACCTCACAGAGAGGCTGAGCTGGACCTGCATGATGTGCAGGTCTGCAGCCTCCTACCACCTGCAATAAGTGCACAGCATTCAGCCACTTAGGTTCTGCTCCTCATGGCTGGGAAACATGTTCATGAGAATGGTGATATGGACACCACACCACACCAAGACCCCACATGAAAACAGGGGTGATAGAGGGCTTCAACTGCACATGAAAAACTGGGACTGAGCACATACAAGTCTGGATAGCATGCTGGGTGCTCAGCACCAACCTTCTCCTCCAAAAGGTAGACCATACCTCAGAAAGGTTCTCAGATACTAATCAGGGACTCCAAAGAAAACACATATTGCCCAGCACCACCAACCCCTCTTTGGCAGTAAGCTCCTGTGTGGGTAGTGGCTGCCCCCTCCAGCCATTTCCCAGGAGCAGCCCCAGGACACACCATGTCCAGCATGACCCATGGACCGTGAGAACAAGCTCAGTGCAGAGCTTTTCCTTTGAAACCTCACTCATACCTGAAGAAGAAGCAGGCAGTGCTTTAATTTCAGAGCTATTGAATCCAAAATGAGCATGAGCATTCCCCCTCCAGGAAACAGCTGCATGGGAGGCTGGTGACCTTCTACACCACCTCCACATCCCAGCCCCTGGAGAACAGGTGGAAATCTGACTTGTAGCAGTCCTCACTCCTGGGATGTCAGCACCAGCAGCAGTCCTGGTTCCCCCAGGTGCAGAGGAGGCAGGAGCTAGGGGAGGAAAACCCATCCAGGGAGCTCTCAAAGTGGCCCATGCTGGAGAGCTTGGAGTTGCCTCCAAACTTTCCTGATTTTCAAGGGACTTCAGTCCAGCAAGCCCACAGGAGCGCCACAATGTGATCAGGAAGACAGAGCAAGCCTGGAGCTTGCCCACTGCTTTGCACTGCTGAGGGCTTGGCTCAGATCCCAGCAGTGCAGAGCAACTATCTTTGTGGGGAAGGCCATCATCACCAAGTCTAGCAGCATCAAGAGTACTGCTGCCCCTGACATGCCACAAGCCAGAACTGCAGCCATCAAGGATCCTGGTGAGCCATAAGCCAACCATTCCCACAGCCCCTGCGCTTCACAGCTTACCCCCAGCGCTGCATATACCACAACAGATCTTCTCTCCAGGTCAAGCCTGCTGTGCTGCAGGACTCAGAGGCCTCAGGCTTCATGCCAGACCTTGAGCTCAAAGCCAGGCCCACTCTGCAATCCCCAAATCCACTGGTCTAAATTCATAAAAACCTTGCTTGCACCTTGTTGACCTTTGGAGAATTGGCAAAGTCAGATGCTCTGTGCTACAGTCTCCAGCCCTGCTGTCCACAGACTAAGCTTGTTGAAGCTTGTTCACAATCACCAAAATGGCCTGTTCATGAACATCTTAAAAACAAAAAGCAAGAGGCAGGAGGCAGGAGTTATCACCGTTGTGTCCTGGCAAGCTCTCTCTGTTTTCCCCAGCTGTGAAATGGGTACTTGCACTTCCCAGAGGTCGATGAGAGCTTTTTCTGTGTATCATCCAGTGATGATTATTTCATTCCTAGAAGCAATGCTCAGAGGGGAGGAAAACCCAGAACCACACAATGCATTTATGGTTGATTCACGTCAGCATCCCAGACCTTTTCCTGCAGCTCTGGTAGATGCAGGTGAGGTCTGAAGGTGTGCCCTTTGATAGCAGAAAACATCTGCTGCAGAAGTCAGAGGGCTTCCCTGGCTCAATGGCACTGGATGGGTGACTGCCTGGTGAAGTACGCACATTTCCCCTTGGCATGACCTCTCTGAAAGTGTATTTATTTGCTCTGTATTTGATGTCTCCCATCCACAACACACAGCTGAGAAAGCTTCAGTTGTACAGGGCATTATTTTTGGCAATGGAAGAGGTCTAAAAGAATGAAACAATTGACAATATATGGACAAAGCAGTTCAGTGTTTTGTGGTGCATAAACAAGACTCTGCAGGATGCTGAGCAGACCCTTATAGTGGGCACTCTTGGGTTTTCCTCCTGCATGCCAGCCCTGAGGAGCAGCCTTTAGCAGCCCTCTGCTCTATCTCCAGGAGAGTCTTTGGGGGATAGATACATTCAGACCCACCTGTAAAATGGGCAGCAGCCAAAGCTATATCTGCTGAGCCCCAAGTCTGCTCTGCCGGGAATTTAGGCAGCCTGCAAGTGCAGCTGTGCCATTGTGTGCTTCCCTCCAACATCTGCCTGTCCCGCTCACTGAAAAAAATCATGGAGCTGCTGCTAATTTCATTAGCGGGCCCGTCAAGCGGTTCATCAATCCATGATTTCCTGGCTTGCCGCCGTGAGGAAACAAGCGGGATCTGCTCTGAATTCACAAAGCCATCCCCTGGGGTCATTTGTCTGAAGGCTTAAAATTTCCCGAGTGCATTATTATCTCGGATTAAAACCGGAGGAGGGAAGATTCCTTTTTCTCC
>NW_008659358.1:0-310 GCF_000695815.1 Acanthisitta chloris
ATAACTGAGCACAGTACTTGAGCTGTAGCCTCACCAATGCCAAGTATAGGGGGATGATCTCTTCCCTAGTCCTGCCGGACACACTAATCTTGAGACAGAGCAAGATGCTGTTGGCCTTCTTGGCCACCTGGGCAGAACTTCATTGGGATACCACAAAGGGTTCCATTTTCCTCATTTTTTACATGGACAGCACAAAAAAAATCCCCTCTGAATCTCACTGCTTACAGCGTCATTCTTATGGATCTTATCTAGCTCATGTACAAATCTGTAAATAAATGGCTTTTTTATAAATTACAGCATTTGGATTGTT
>NW_008659359.1:0-12858 GCF_000695815.1 Acanthisitta chloris
CGGCTCTTAAAGGGCGGCGAGACCCGCGGGATGCAGGATGCTCGCGGGTGGTACCCGGGGGACAGCCGCGGGATGTGCGCGGCCGAGCAGGAGAGATTGGGGTGCTCGCGTGGAGATGCTCGGGGCGGGCGCGAGGATGGGTATGGGAGAGGGCACAACGGGGTGGGAGCACCCTGATAATGCAGAATTGTGGAGCTGTGCTCAGGGTGGGGCCACCTGCAGCCTTGGAGCAGTGCTCGAGGTAGGATTACCTAGAGCTGAAGAGGGGTTCCCAGGGTGGGATCACTCACAGCTGTGGAGCAGTGCCCAGGGTGGGATCACCTGTAGCTGTGGAGCAGTGCTCAAGGTAGGATCACCCACAGCTGAAGAGGGGTGTTCAAGGTAGGGTCACCCAGAGTTGAAAAGAGGTGCTTAAGGTAGGATTACCTAAGCTCTAGAGAAGTGTTTAGGGTGGGATTGGCCACAGCTGTGGAGCAGTGCTCAAGGTAGGGTCACCCAGAGCTGTAGAGAGGTGCTCAAAGTAGGATCACCTACAGCTGTAGAAAAGTGCTCAGGGTAGGACTGGCCACAGTTGTGGATGAGAAATATGCACTCACAGCCATGGAGAGCTGCACTGGCTGGTAGTGCCCCCGGCCATGCAGAAGCATGGTGTATGCAGATACAGCTGCGGAGGAGAACAAGGTGTGGGATCATCCCCAGCAGTGGAAGAACACGCATGGTGCATGTGGCCACAACTGCAGAGAAGTGCATGGGGTGGGTGCACCTGTGGTTGTAGAGGAGCACTGAGGGTGGGAGCACCCCCAGCACCAGAGGAGCATGTAGGACCACACATGGTGTGTGCAGCCGTGGCTGTAGAGCAGTGAGAGGGGTGTGTGCACCCACACTCGAGCAGGAGCACCAAGGGTGTGTGAACCTACAGCCTCTTAGGAGCTCACACAGGATGTACAGTGGTCCTGGTGACCTGTGCAGCACACAGCAGATGGCCAAGTGGTGGGATCATGTCCTCCTCCAGTGGTGGCTCAAGCAAGTATGAGAGCAACCGAGCGGAGATTTCTCCTTTAGTTTAAGCACCCTGTGATTTTGATCTCTGCTGACAACTTTGAAAGCTCTACATCCAGGCAGCCCATGCTATGGATACGCTATCAAAGCCCAGATCTGCCTCTAGGACCTAAGTTTTCCTTCTGTTTCTCTCCCTCCCCCCTCTCCCCGTTTAACCCTTCAGCACTGATCATCCACAAATGGAGAACAAACAGCTTGGAAATCAAAGGGCTGTCGTGTTCCCTGCGCAGAAAAGCTTTCCGAGAGCCTCCCCTGCCTTCTAAGCCCTGCTACCCCGGCCAGCCGGCACGCTGCTCCTCTGCTATTCACGGCCAGCCTGCAGCTGCAGCTCCTCTGCTCGGCTGACACAGCAGCAGCTGCTCTGTGTGCCAGCTGGCCAGCTGCTCTCCAAAATCCTCTTGTCCGCCCTGCTCCCCTCGCTCTCCTGCTTCCACACCTCCAGACCTGCTTCTCCCTCCCCGCCACTATCTGCTCCAGTTTCCTATCTCCCCACTGTCCTGAGCCTACCCCTGTGCTGGCCTGGTTCACCTTACTTGCTCTCTGGGAAGCATCCCTGACTTTCCTTCTCCTCCCTCCAGAGCTCAAACAGGAGCTCTCTGAAGTGGAGCAGTGAATATTGTTTTTAATTATTTCATGTGTCCTCTCTTTGAAACTGTGCCTCCCAACGTAGCTGCACTCAGGCGTTTTTGGTTAAGATAACCTCTGGGATAACCACCTTCAGAAGGAGGCAAGGGGAGCTGAGGGAGGGCTGTGATGGTGGGTTGAGGTGTGATTTTAAAGATGTTACTTGTGCTCCTCAGAAACTTCCCTGGGCCCATACCCTTGCCCAGCCCTGCTGCGCTCTGGTTTCCAAGTGGACAGGCAAATACTCTTCAGTTTTCAATTCCTTTTGCTGGTGGCTGAAGGGAAGGAGTTTCTTAGAGGAGCTTTCTGCCTAAAGATTATTTTGTGGTGGATGGCAGCCAAAATATTTTGCAAGGCAGGTATTTTGTTTGCATGTATCACCATAAACAAACACTAAACCTCATAATCTACCTTCAGCACGATGTGGTCAATACGCCTGTGGAGGAAGACATATATTTTTATCACCAAGCCAAGCAAATGTAATACAGAAGAAAGATGATCCAGTAGTTGCAGCATATGCTCAGTCTCTACAGAGCCAAGCTCGGTTACCTGCTGTATCACAGAATTTCTTTGTTACCTCCAGCACAGTGTGCTCTTTCTCTGCCTTTGGAAATATTCTGCAGCACTCAAAAACTCTGGTGCCATTTTCAAATGCCTTTTCTCGCTGTAACCTGACTTCACAGGAGCTGAGAGGGGAGGTGCAGCTATTTCCAGGCATTCTCTCTGCTTGGGGAAATGATCGTTTCATTCTTCTCAGTACTGCAGCCCCAATTTCAGCCTGAGCTCCTTAGTTCTCTTGCTGTGGTTATTATTTTTCAAGTGCTGTGGAATTTCGCTCTGTTCTGCTTTGGGTATGGAAAGATGTTTCATTATAGTTATGCTATTTAGTGTTGTATATATGCTATAGCTGTTTGCTATATAGTTGTATGTGTGACATATAGTTATGGTTGTTTCATTATAGTTATAGTTAGTGATGGTTTTTCAGCAAATGCTGCAGAAATTTCTTAGCAGATGAACTCTGAGCTTTTTTTGGTGGCCAGATCTGGAGGTGAATGCTCAGCAAGGCCAAGAAGCTCCCTCCCTTGCAGCCTGGACAATCTGCACGAGATCTGCCCTGGAGGAGGACTGTCCAGCACCAGGCACAGGGCTGACTCTGGGTACCATCTGGGGGAGATGAAGCTATGTGAGGTGATAAGCCAAATGCCCTCTGCAGCCTTTGGGTGCTTTGGTCCCTTCCAACAGGCCACCAAACCCTCCTGCACCCAGGAGAGCGGTGGAGGATTTGACCCCAGGCTCTGGGGTCCTGCTGCAGGGCAGCTCCCTGGACTGGGTGTCCCTGCCCTGAGCCTGCTGGAGGTGCCTGGCTCCATAACTCATTCCCAATCAGCTGCATGGCCTGCTCCAGGCCCTGGCTGCCAAGTGGAACATGTCTCCTCTTACAGCCACACTGCAGCCCCAGCCTGCTGTCACCCAACCCTCCTGCATCTGGCTGTGCCAGCAGTGATCCTTGTCCCTGGGTGGGAGGTCAGGACTTTTCCTTCCCTTCTGCTGGGTCATCCTCCCCTTCCCCAGACAGGGGTCCCTGTGCCTTGGGTCGTGTGGCTGTCCATGCAGTCCGTGCAGGTAGGGAGAGTTGGTATCAATTTCCCTATGCCAAAGCTTTGAGGTGCTCTTCTTTTGTTCCCTTCCCACCAAAAACAAGGGCTGTAAAGATCCAGACAAGAAACCCCATAAATATCGTCCCATTGCTGCTCCCTCACTTCCTCCTGCTGCTGCTCCTTCTCCTCTCTTTGGCAGCCCCTGTAGATGGTAGCAAGGGGGAATCAGGGGCAGTGCATGAAAAAGGGGTGGAAATAGGGCTGAGGAAACTCATGTTTGACTTTTAACTGGGTCTGAGCTTGCAGCCAGGAGTTACTCATCCTGCACAGGGGACAGGACAGGAGAACATCCATCCCTCTGGCAGGGGAGGGATGTGCTCCCTACCACCAGTCCCAGGCAGGGTGGAGTACCAGCATCCCTCACCTCCTCATTCCCAGCCCTCTGGGCCAGGATTTTGGCTTTTGTGCTCTGGCTTGTGCACTTGTGCTAAGTTTATGCCTGTATGCAAATCCTTTGCAAAAGTATGCTCATTAAATGGTTTGCATGAACTATCCCTGGAGGCTCCAAGCAGCCAGGAAGTGGCAGTGGTTGCTCCACATGCCCTAGAGAAGGTAGAGGGATGTCATTTATCTGTATGGGTATGGTCATACATTTCACTTACCCAGGCCAGCATGTGTCCACTTGGTAAAGTTAAAGGCAAGAAGATCGTTTTGGATGTTGTCCATCTGAAAATTGGCAGGGTAGGAGTTAACCCTCCCTTTCTGACCAGAAAAGGTACAGCTGCCTGTCCCCAGAGCAAGGCATTGCAGGACAGAACCAGCTGAGAAGAATTAATTACTCTCCTTCCTCCTCCAGAGAAGCCTTGTGGGCCAGGGCTAAGAACACGGATGGACAGTTCTGCTCAGGAACAGAGCTAGAGCCTAACCAGAGGAGAAGGACTTTTCTGCCTCTCCTCTTTGTGGAACTTGGCTAGAGTGAGGTATTTTGAGTTCTGCTGTGGACTTGGCAGAGTAAAGACATGTCTTGTCCCTTGACTTTGACTGAAGAGTCCTGTTGGATTTGTGTGGATCATGTAATGTCTTTAACAAGTGTGTACATGCATGTGCTTGCTGTTCATGGAAGCAAAGCAGGCTCGAACTGCAAAGACATTGCTTCAAAATATCTCTCAGTATAAGACCTGGGAGTGGTTTCTCTTCATAAGGATTGAGCTGCTAGTGCAGCCCAAGAGGAGACCAGGTGGAGAAGGCATAAGGTAGTGCTTATATTTGTCTTTCTTCCTGACTACTACTAGGAAAGTAAAGATATGCTTGATGGAAGTTGTGCCAGGAAAGGAGCTGAGATCTTGGCACCACCCTTTCCTATTTCAGTGGTTGCCCAGCTCTCATCTGGCACTGGTCTCTGCAGGCTTCATAGCAGAAAAGAGGTGGTTTCCTATCATTTCAACTTTGCAGCCTGGCATGCTTTCTGCTCTTGGGGCCTGGTCTTCTGCCAGCAGCAGCATATGCTGAGTCTGGCCTGAGAAGTCAGTTGGAATGGGTTTGTACAGCTGAGTACTAAAGGCCAGAAATATTGATCAGGGGAAGGAGAACCACTGAGCACAACCTCTGAGGGTTCCTCCCGCCTCATCACCACCTGTGTTTGAGCCCTAAGTGTGAACACTTGAGGTGAGGGTGGAGGTGTTAACTGGTCACTTGAGGGGGGGAAAAAGATTAGAAAACCAGCTCAGCTGATCTCACTTCTGAGACTCAATCCACTCCCCTAAACATGAAGTTCTTGCTTTCCTAGTGTCTTATCTGCTTTGTGGGTGTCCAGAAAACAGCCCATCAGAGAAGCCTCCTCAGAACCACCTGCCCATGCTGGATCTGCTATCCACAGCCAACCTTTGCCCCTTCAGTTCCTTGCAGTCATCCCCAAAGAAACCTCTGCCTATAACTTTCCTGGTGCAGGAGTCACAGCAAATAAGGTCAGAAGGGATACCCAGAGACTGTCTAGTTTATCCCATTCCACAAGGAAGGACAAACAGTGGTCGTTTTTTGCATAACAGATGAGTTTTCAACCTCTGCTTAAAAACTTCCCCAACTAGAAGTTTCTTAGCCATGACCTGTTAGCAGTGGACACAGAGCACAGTGTATTCCCTTTCCCTCTGCCACTACTCCTGATTGTCTTTGAAGACCATTGGTGTGCCTCCCTCTGATGTCTCTTACTTACAACACAGAAGAAGTAGCATTTTTCTGGTCTTATATTAGCCCAGACCAGATTTTCTAGACCCCTCATTGCTAGTGTGGTCCCACTGTGGTATCTCTGCTCTGGTTCCTCAATGCCCTTAAAACCCAATGCCCCAAACCACACACAGAGTTCTGGTGAGATCTTAGCAGTGCTGGATGAGGTGAGATGGACACATCACCGCCCAGGCACAAGTCACTCCTGGCTATGCATGCAACATGATTCTAGCTTAAATCTTATTACTTTCCATTGTAATTCCCTTTTCTTTCTGGCAACAGCATGATGCTCTTGATTTCAGTTTGGTTTGCCATCCACTGAGCCCTTTTTTATTCTGGGAACTTCAGGAGAAGCATCTAGGTGATTGAACAAATTTCTGTTAGCTCATTATTTTCCAGATGTTTGCAGAGCATTTCTTTGTTTGTTCCAATTTTCTCTGCAGATTCCAATGACATTGTCTTGTGTGTTATTTTTCAGCTCCTCCTATTCCAAAAAGGAGCTATGTCCCTTCTCCAGTGCTCTAACACCCAGAGAGCTGCTAACAGCCATGAGATTGCTTCGACAAGGAGTCTAAGCACATAATATGTAATCCAGGCAAGTGTTCTTCACTTTTTCTTTCTTCTCTCTAGACTGAGGTGTTTCCCTGTGGCACTGATTGTATTAACCATTTGGGCACAAGTGGTCTTTACATTGCAAGCTGAAGTGAAGAAACAAGCCCTCCCACTCTTTGTACATCATGCATTGCTAGTCCTTCTTCCCTGTTGGATAGTTCTTCCATGGCCTTTATGTCTCTGATGATGTGGTTTATGTTTTCTTGATGTACTGTTGATCCTGTTGGTTGTACTTCTTGTTTGGTCCCTAAACCTTCAGCCTATTCATTTACATTGAACCTCTTCCATTTTCTGTCCTGTGGTAGAGGTTAGTGAAGTGGCAATGTCTTCAGCAAGTCATCCCTCTCTTGGGACAGTTGCTTTCCCTGCTCAGCTGGGATTGTTACCCTTGATGTCCTCAGCATTGTGGTTTTTAAGGTGCTGTGAACTTGGCTGAATTATCTTTACTCTTTTCTCAGGGTTACCTGTTCTATGAGGGTTTTGAGATACGGATTTTTTTTTTGCTGTTTTCCTTCTTTCTTATGGCTTGTGAACAGTTTTGTGGTCATTCTCACCCAAGCTGCATTCCTCTTGTATGTTATGAGTGTTTCCTTCTCTCTACTGAGAGCCAAAGTTAGCTCTCATTTTGATAGTGTATCAAGGTTTTCATCTCTTATTCATTCTTTATACTGTTTGCTGCTTTCCTCAGGTGATCCTTTATCCTCCTCAGCATCCCCCCAATGATTTTCTAATGAGTAATGGTATTTCCCCTCATTTATAATGGCTCTGCCCAAGTCCTTGATGCTTGTATTTACCTGCTTGCTTTTGAAACCAGCTCTTGCAGCTCCTAGTTGCACTGACTCAGCAGGTCAGGGCACAGAGATGCTCTGCCTGTCTTGATGTGCTAGCTCTGATCACCAATTTTGTTTCCTGGAACATCCATCTAGGTTCAGGAAAGTCAAAACCTTCATGGTGGTGCCACCTGCACAGCCAGGCATTCATCTCCAGGAATAGAGTTATGAGTTGCTGATGCCACTCAGGACCAAAATAGCTTGTGCTTTATTCATGGAAGGAATTTTCCCTTCCTCCTTTCACACACAAACTGGCCTGAGCAATGCTGAGGAAACCCACTCTGGATGTGTTGAGTCTAGACAGCTGCCAACACATCAGAGCTGTAATTCCCGTGGAAAACTCCTAGGGAAAGTACCCTAGAGGCAATTAACAGTTTATCTAATTGAAACACAGTGTAGACTCAGACTAAGCCACTGACATCTCTGACAAGCTGCTGTGGGAGGAGGGAGGCCTGACATCCCTCTCCTGTGTCTGGACCACTTGGCAAAGCAGCAGCTGCTGTGAACCAGCAGGTTCTGTTATCCTGCTGAGAGGAGGTGGCAGAATTCAGAAAAATCTCATCCACTATCCATGTTTGTGTAAAGGACATATTTTATATATAGGGAGGAAAGCAAATATCCGTCTGTGACAAACTGCTCAGGTGTGATGTGCTGAGGGGTCAGATTTATGCACATAGCTATAATTTTAACATCAGCCCATGAGGCTGATCCTGACCAGCTCACAGCTTGTTAAACTCACAGGTGAGTAAGGACAGAACACAAAAAAATGAGTGATTTAAAACTCTATACTTCCTTGTTTGGCAGCATCCTACTCAACATCAGTCCAGTAGGGTCTGTGCATCCCTCCCTGATATTGGGCTTTCCCTCAGCTGATGCTTCTCATGGCCTGAAAAACCTATCCAGCACTGGAGGAGGAGGGATTGCTTTTCCTAGGGCCCCCTGTCATGCAGAGACCATCATGGCACAGTGTGGTAGAGCAGTCAGGCTCAAGGGGGAGCAGAGCTGTGCGTGGCACTGCTGAACAGCACAAGGTGATGTCCCAGTGGGACCATCACACCATTCCAGCCTTGGCAGCAAAGAGGCACAAGAGAAGCTCTTCCAGTGTAAGGCTCTGGTACTGCATTTACACAGCGACACTGATTTAAAGAAGAACAAGGAAAACAGACAATAGCTAGGATGTTCCTATAGATTTTTTCCAGTTATTAGTGGACTTGCTGCTTGATGCATGGCTTGATCTGATGTGGATGCTCGTGCAATCCTTCTCCAGCTTCTCCAGACCCTTTACACTTTGACAAATAAAATCAGCTCTCTTTCTAACAAGTCCTCTCTTTGAGCTTCTGTGTGGCTGAGGTTGTTGGAGAAGTGATGGTTCACATCATAGCTCTAGAACTAAAATACCTGTGCTCCTGTCTCCATTGACACTCTCATCTCTGTCAGTCCTTGCCTTTCAGCCAGTGCCTTCCAATGCTCTCCAGGAGAAGGCAATGTGCAGAAGCAGCCCCTGGAGCTTGCAGGAGACAGCTCAATTCATTTGAGGCAAGTGACTGGGAGCCAGGCCCATGCCATTCCCTGGGCTGGGTCCACATTCACAACTCCTCTGCTTCTGCCCCATTAACCACCCAAATAAAATTTTTATCACCCCTAGTTAAAAGCAGGTATAAATGAAAGCTTCCTCTTCTCAACAAACCCTTTACTCCAAAACAGAATTCCTTCCTCCTGGAGCCAGGCAAAAGAACCAAGAGGGTCGACAGATGATTCATCTACCAGCTCTCTCAATCAAAAGCTGGAGCTAAAACAAGATTACTAGGAAGAAGAGTGCTATTAAAGGAGGAAACTGCTGCTGTAATTTGGTTACGGAACATGAGATTATTTAAAAGCCTTTTTAAAAGTGTGTTTGTTCCGGGAGGGGAGGGGTGAGGGAGGATTTTAGAGGAAGGCAGAAAGGAGAGCGATTATTAGTCTTTCTTACCTATAAAGATTCGTTGCTGCTCAAGGCTAGTGATTCCAGGAGCCATTGTATGTCATTACTTCAGCCCTAATGAACAGAGGACAACCTACACCTCAGCATTGCCGAGGCTGAAGGCAAGGAAGAAAAGGCTGTGGGGCACGGAGGGTTTGGTGCACTGTGTGTAATTGCAGGTTAAGTTTGTTTCCAGCTTGCATTTTTGTTCCCAGCAGCTCTGATCCCTGGAGGACTCCCACAGCAGCACTCTGGCATTGTTCACTGCTGCTTTACAAACTCTCCAAGCTCAAGCCTTGCCTCCCTGTCCAGGAACTAGGTTTGCACCTGCTCAGCACACAGAGCAGGGGGTGAAAGGGGCTGCCACCACTTTGGGCAGCTCCACAGCGTGTGGGGCACAGCCAACTGCACAGACCACATGTGTCAGTGCCCTGAGCCACGGGAGGGGCAGGGCAGGACCCCAGAGCTGGGGGACAGGGGACTGGGGTGATCCCGAGGGGATGGAGCTGGAGCTGCAGCTGGGTTTGGTCTGTCCCTGCTGCACAGGGTTCTTCTCGCTGAGCTGGGTCAGCACAGCTGTCCCTGGGGTTGGGGGCAGAGCCTCAGCCTGGAAAGTTGGAGATCTTATTCTGCTTCTGAAAGTGATTTCTTTCATTTTCAAGCATATCGAGCAACATTCAGTTTCATATTCATTAGAATTAATGCTACTCAAAAATACCTATAGCACAGGTTGGGATGTGCTGTAGGTATTACTGAGAGAGCTAGGGAAGAGGATTGTGCCCTGCAGACACAGATCAGTGGTCAGGAGTTACACATAGCTGCTCCAAATGGTGTTCTGTGGAGAGAAAGCTAAGAGACCAAAGGGACCCATTAAACGAGATGCTTCAGCTGTACAAAAAGCATTTTGTGTACAGTGTCAACTCGCAGACAGAGCTGTGCATTTTGAACGGGTTTTCAAGGTCAGGTGGAAACTTGGTGGTGATCTGGTCTGACCTGAACTGGTTTTCAGGCTGTCACTCTGTTTGCTGTTACTAAGAGGGAGGCTCTGCATCAAGGCCCCTGTGCCCACATCAGGACACTGCTCACGGAGCAGGATTTGGCCCAGGGGATGCCTAAAACACTGCTGAGCAGCAGGAAGCTCTGGGCCCAGCATGGTTTGTTCCCTTGGACAACAGTAGAGTCTCTGGAATGGAGCTGATACCTGTTCTTTCACCGGGTATTGAAGTTGCCCTGTTACTCTAAATTAATGGAATGTTTTAGGTGCAGAGCTCTGCTGAGCAGAATGTTGCAGCACTTTGGCTTTGTGATGTGTCAGGATGGAGATTTGGGGGAATTGCAGCAGTTCTGGGCTACAGAAACGCTGCACTAAGGAGCTTGGAAGTTGAGAGAGGTTCCAGTAATGAACAACTTTGAATGAAAAGATTGAACTCGTATTGCAAAAAAAAAAAAAAAGAAGGTTCAGGATGTGGCTTGTTTTCTGCAGTTAATCCCTGCTTAATATTTAAGGAAGAAAAAATCAGGGGGAATGGAAATAGTGCTTTGTTTAAAAACAGGATCAGATGTTCTACTGAACACATGAAGAAATCCTGCAGCTTCTTGCACCCTGGGATCCTTCCCCTCCACCAGGCCCAAGAGCCAAAAGTGAGTTTGCACTTTTTAAATGCACATCTAGGATTTGGTAGCCTCCAAATCTGGTTTCAGCCCTCCAAGTGTGCATCCCAAGTCACTTCACATCCAAGAAAATGGAGTCAGAGCTGCTGTTCCTGCAGTGTGACGCTGCCCTGGGGCTGGAGAGAGCCCCAGCTCTGCTGTCAGACCCTTGATGTGAGTGGCACAGCTTCTCTGGCTGCTCTGCCCCGTGCAGTGTCCCTGCACAGCCCAGCAGTGTGCCCAGGGCTCCCCAGCCCTGGATCCATCCAGCATTGCCCAGAACACGTCGCTGGCTGCGTGCCCAAACACAAGGGTTTGTGGGTGTATTGTGTCCTTGCATACATTTCCAGGGAAAACATATTACACCTAGCTGTGGATGCCAAATTTCTCCAGTTATGAGAGAGCAGTAATTCACCAAGGAGTAAGTATTCCTTCAATTTCCTTTCCTTGGAACTGATACTGAGAGTCTGTTCTGAATGAGGCAGATGAAAAATGCTGCATGGTAATGCATATTCTGGGTGAGCTGTCTTTGTTAAATTAGAATGAATGCTGCTCATTTCCCATCTGGTCCTCTTTGACATGACTTCCAGAATATATTCACAGCTCTTATTTGTGCAGTACAAATGGCTGGCTGTAGTACCAACTTTACCTTTTATAGGCTGCTAAAATCCTGGTGCCAGATCACAAAATAACGTTCTACTTCTAGGAAGCATCTGTGGACATTGCTTGCTCCAACAGCTTTCTTTTTTCCCCTCCTCTTATTTTCTTTAAATGTAACCATCTATGTGAAGTGGTTTGTTGTCAAACCGAGTGAAAGTTGACGGTTTGACAGCCCTGGAGCCTGCAATCCTCCTGGAGGCTGAGGATGCAGCAGGCAGATCAAGCAAAGTGCTATCAGCCTTCTCATCTCTTTGGCTCAGCCTTCCCCGAGGGCTGAGAGCGCAGATATTTCTCCATCTGCAGCTGCAGGTTGGTGCCTTTGCTGGCTGCTGTGCCCAGGGAGGTTGTGCCCAGCGGGTTTGTGTTCTGGGATGCCCTGAAAGATACCAAGGGAACAGCTCAGAGCCAGTGCTGGATCCATTGCTGCTGAGCAGAGCTGCTCTCCTGCTTAGCCCTAGGTCTCCCCATCCCTGAGGGTTAGTTTCTGGCAGTTTCCTTAGCAGGCTCCCCGTCTCAGCACCCTCCGAGGCGTTTCAGACCTACCTTGGTAAACACAGCGTTGTGATGCGAAACGCCCACGTTTGCCTGCCCGGAGTGACCAAGGGCTGCGGCTCCGCTGGGAATTCTCACCATAGCAACTGCCAGCACTGACAGAATTTGGGGCTTCGTAGACAGGCTGGTTGTTTACCTCTCGGGCTGCCAGGGTAGGCTACAACCTGCGCTGAAACACCCCCAGCTGAGCACTGCTGAGCTGCCACGAGGAGCTGCAGGCATGGAACAGATCATTACTGTGTCCTGCAAGTGAAACGGATAGGGAGAAGCTGCTTGGGGAGGAGTGTGGGGATGGAGGGTGACAGTGTTATTATGGCAAGAGCAGCAATTGTGCTCATCAGGTGCTGCCAGTGCATCCAGCACAAAGCCACTCCTGCTGCTCAATCTCCTTGGCAGATGATCTGAGTCACAGTTCAGAGGTCAGTCCGTGGACTCAGCAAGCAGCAAGCGCATGGAGAGGGAGAAATAAGTTCGTGGTGCCCCAGCAGGAAATAATGAAGCTTGCAGGTAGAAGCTCAGCCTCTCAGGGATCAAATATGTGGGAGTGGGTTTTAAGGTGGTTGTCAATGCCCAAAATGCAGAATCCCCTAAGAGTGCAACAGTGATTTCTAGGAAACACCTCCCACCACCCACACAACCCTTTCAGTTCCAGTAAGGAGATCTCTGCCAGGCTCTGGGCTACCCTGTGCTGCCAGTGGGACATACAGCAGAGTGGCAGCTAATGGTTGGATTCGGTGCTTTTAGAGGTCTCCACCAACCCTGATGATTTCTGATTCTCTAACCTGATGTGGGGCTGCTGTCAGCTGTGTTCAGCAAGTGATACAGGCCAGAGCACCAGCTGGGAGCATTGGGCACTGAGCATGAAGCATCCCATGGTACAGAGCTGCAGCTTCTGTCCAGCACCTGAATGCACTGACTGCTCTTCCACTGTCCCCTATGAGCCTGTGATCCAGGTGGGAATTCCTGCTTGCCCCTGCCTGCCTGAGCACCAGGGATGATTAGCATGTTTTTTGGATGTATTAAGAAGAACATTGCCAGCAGGTCAGGGAGGTGATCCTGCCTCTCTGCTCAGCCATGCGAGGTCACACCTGAG
>NW_008659359.1:12892-24094 GCF_000695815.1 Acanthisitta chloris
CAGGTCCAGGGGAGGGCAAGGAAGATGCTGAAGGGACTGGAGCACCTCAGGGATGAGGAAAGGCTGAGGGAGTTGGGGCTGTTCAGCCTCGACAAGAGACACTGAGAGGGACCTCAGGAATGGATTCAAGTCCATGAATGGGAAGTGTCAAGAGGATGTTCAGACTCTGCTCAGTGGGGGAAAACAATAAAACAAGAGGAACAGCAAAAACTGCTGCCCAGGAAGTTCCACCTGAACACGAGGAAGAACTTCTTTGCTGTGCAGTCACTGTGCACTGAACACATTGCCCAGAGAGGTTGTGGATTCTCCTCACTGAGGTGTTCAAGAACCATCTGGACACAGCCCTGAGCCATGTGCTCTGGGCTGGCCCTGCCTGAGCAGGGAGATGGGACCAGATGACCCACTGTGGTCCCTTCAAACCTCACTGACTCTGGAATTCTGTGGTTCTCTACTGTTGGCAATGATGGGCCCAATCCAGGCAGCAGCTGCAGCTGATGCAAGAGGGAAGAGAAGCCACAGTGCACATCCCTCTGTTGGCATTCCCATTAAGAGGGGCCGGGGCTGCTGCTCAGGTCCCTGCCCCAGGCAGTGACAAAGTCACTTTCCATAAGTCACCTAATTAGAGCATTGGAGTAAGAGGGACAGGTCCAAGCACCATCCCCTGTGCCTTCCAGTGAGCACAGGAGCTGTCCTGCTCAGGGCTCTCTGCAGGCAGGGGCTTGCAGGAAGGGAGGGCAAAGGGGCCAAATACCTCAGTGAAAAAGTGAGCCTGGAAACCAACATCCATAGCTCTGCCGACTGCAAGAGGCCAAGGACTCCGCAGGCTTTGATTAGCACTTCTCCTCAGGTCTTACCCTGAAATAACTTCTCTCCCTTCCCTAGGCAGTAATTTTTGCCTTTTTATTTTTTCCCCCTAACCTTATCACCTTGCTGATAGTCTTTTTTCTGTGCAGGTGCTAACCCTTCTTTTCATTTAGCTTTAGCAATTAACAAAATGAAAGCCCCTAAATTGTGCTCAGATATCTCTAGACAGGAACTGTTTTCCTTTGCTTTCAGACTCAATGAAGATATTTCAGACCCTTAAGCCTGCCTGTTTTCTCTAACCATTTGAGCTTGTCTGATGAAGGTAACTACACCTCCATACAAGCCTGGCCATGCTCAATGGCAGGGAGAGGAAAACCCTGTGCTCTTGCCCCTATTCCCCCAACTCTTTCAGCATCTGCTCTGTTTTAAATGCAAAGTGCCTTCCTTAGGGGTGCTTTGAGCATGAGGCTGTTTCCAGCCCTCTCCCCCTGGCTAAGAAGAGCCTCAGTTATCTGTTTCAGATCAGTGGGAGGAGGATGGAGATGAAATCCTGTCCCAGCAGGCACAATGTGCCCATGGTGGGACCCCGGGGGAGTGTGGTCCCCACAGCTCCTTCCTGCTCACAGCCTCAAGGAGAGACCCCAGAAGGCAGAGGGGAAGAAATCAAGAGTGCAGCAATGTTTTCAGCTGCCAGGACCTTGGCAAGACTTGTGCAGGATGGGCTACCACAGCTTTGCTGCCACCAGCCAGGGCACAGCTCAGCCCAGCTAATCCCACCCAGATCCAGATATATGGGGACATCACAGACCCTCCCGATCCAGCATCCTCTGCTTCTGGATGCTCAGCTTCAGATGGCATAGATGGCATTTTCCGAGGTGCCAAACTCTCCTCTGCTGCAATCAGAGCACAGCAGAAGCTCCAAACCAGAGCCTCCAGTCTGGACAGAGGATGGGGATAGCAGCAGCAGCATGCCTGGAGGGGAGAGTTTATTGCTCTCCTTTGAAAGGACAGGGATGGAGTTCAGCGAAGGTATGAGGATTAAGCAAATGCTAATGGTGAGCAGGTAAGTGGGTGATCAGATTAGAGGGAGAGCTGCAGGCCCTAGCGTGTGGGGACAAGAACTGTGGGGCAGCTGCCAGGCACAAGAGCTGCTCCTGTGGCTGCTGCTGCCTCTCAGGGACCTGTTCCTTTGGCTGCTCCTGCCCATCAGAGAGCTGTTGTGCCTTGTTTCCAGGCTGCTGGTGCAGGTTGGTATGTTGCTGTTGTTCCAGCCTTGCCACTTCCCATGGTCATCCACATTTCAAAGTACTTTGTTGCTGACCCTTATGTAAGCAGAAGTATGACCCAAAATGTGGCCTTAAGTCAGGGTGATCCTATGAAACACCAACAGCTGGAATTTCTTCTGTGTCAGATATTTGGTGGAGCTTGAAGACACAGAGATAGTGAAAGGGTTTCCTGACATTGGGGTCTGCAGGGAGAGCGGTGATGGCATGTGTCAGCTCTGATGGGGATGTTAATTCCCCATGCTCAAAGAGGAGCTTTCAGTCATCCTCTGTGGGGTTTCCTCAGTACAGGATAAAATCGTGGTCTCAGAAATTCATCACCAGCTCCCATGGACAGAAGGAGATTTAGGCAGTGTATCTTTGCTCAGGAAGCAAGCAGTGTGTAAAACTAATTCCATTAAACCAAACAAATGTTTGTATGTGTGTTGTGGTTTGACCCAGAACAATGTGGATTTTGTACAAGAGTTAGTTAGCTAAGAGGGAATATGTTTTTTTTCTTCCCAGAGTATTTCTGCTTTCGTAATTTCATGGTTTCCAGTGAGCTGTGAAACATTGGTTGGGAGCTGGACCTCTCCTGTCCCAAGCCCTGAGCTCTGGGACTGTCTACACTCCCACCTGCCCAGAGAACCATGGAACCATCAGGGTTGGAGAGACCTCTGAGATCATCCAGTCCAACCGTTAACCTGTCACTGCTGGAACCCCTAAACCCTAAACCAGATCCTCCAGTGCCACATCCAGACACCTCTGAAACACCTCCAGGGATGGTGACTCCACCACCTCCCTGGGCAATATCCCAGGGCCTCAACACCCTCACAGGGAAAAACCTTTTCCCTAACATCTACTCTGACCCTCAGTTTAAATCTGCTCCTTCCCACTGTGAGCCTGCACATCCATGTTTTGGAGCTGAATTGAAGCTGAGCTTCAGGGGTAGCTAAGCCCAAACCAGCCCCAAACTCCCAGATTTATCCTGGTTCAAATACCTGGGAGACAACTGCTACAAATTAGACAATAAGTCCCTTTGTTTCCCATTTCTGACTCATCCTCTTTCACTGCCTCACATTCCCAGCAACGAATGAGTCCAACTGTGAGTTCAGAGAATTCTGTCTGTGGCAGAGTGAGCCTGATGGAAGAGGCACCCATTGCTATCCATTTCCATTAGCAGCCTGTCAATAGAAATTAAATTACATGAATAAGGCACTATCAGTGCCAACATCACGGCAGGAAAACATTAATTAATCCTCATTTACATTAGTCAGTGCTACCATCAAATAGACTCTTCTGTTGCTACAAAAGACACTTCCACAAGTGATTGTTGCTGTCTGATAACCAGACTCACAGAACCTCTGTGACTCACATTTTGGGCACCAGCCACCACGTTCAGGGGCTGAAGGAAGCAAATGCTCTGTGGGATCCTGTTCAAAGCTCAGGTTGAGCATTGAGCCTCTGAATCCTATTCAAGTCATCCCAGATGCCGAAGAGGTGAGGGTTGGGGCTGTAAAGAAAATAGATCCCCAATTAACTTAGAGCACTCAAAGCAATTTATTTGTCTGAGGAGTTTGTGATGTGTCTGTCACTGGTGTATCTGAACAGCTCTAAGGATCTTTCAGAGGGTGTTGTACAACAGGAGGGAAATGAGGACACTGATCCTTGCCTTCTGGCTAGAGGAGGAAGGACTGAAAGCTAAACTCTTCCCTGAATCAAAGTTTCAATCAGACTTAGCCTGTGTTAAATCAAAGGATATCTTCAGTTTGGGATTTTTGAGCAGATTTGCAAACAGGCTGTGCTTTGCTGAACTGAACAGCTCCCTCACTCACAGCACTGCCCTCTGAGGGGCTCCATGCCCTGGCTCACCTCACGGGTTCTCATTCCTGCCCTTCGTCTGGGAGAAAAAAGCAAGGAGCTGTGGTGCTGCATCAGGAGAGCTGCTCTTTGCACCCACCTGTGTGGAGACACCCTCAGAGTCACAGCTGGGGCTCACCCAGTGCAGCACAAGTGACACCAGTGTCACCGTAGAGTCCTCATGACCCCAGAGGCTTCCCTAATGCTCTCACCATCCCATTCATCCATGGAGCTGGCACAACTGACTTCACCACCACAGAGCATGGATCTGCAGCACAAGCACTGCACACCCTTGGCTTTCCTCCAGAGAGCTCCTCGGGAGGGAGGACACGAGCTGGGATGGCTCAGAGCATGTTTTGCAGAGCTCAGGTGCCTGCTTTGGGCTTGCAAGTCCTGCTCCTGGTTCTGGGCACTGCCCACTGCAGTGGTCATGCTGTTGCCAAGCCCTCCCATTACTCTGAAGGAAGCACTGTGACCTGACGGGGCAGGATTTGTCTCCAGGAGCTGTGCAGGTACTGGTCACTGCAGGTGGTGGAAGTGTCAAATGAGGACAGCAGTCTCAGTGGCAAAACATCCAAAGGGATGAAGAAGGAATCGTAGAATCATAGGGCTGAACAGCCCTAACTTTCTCAGCCTGTCTTCATAGGGGAGATCCATCATAGAGGATTCTGGTCCTCAAGACTGGAAGAGTGAGGAAAAGCAAGAAATACATGAGAACATCTCTAAATCATGGCAATGACTAACGAAGCTGCACTGCAGGGCTGGCTCTGCTGGCCACTGAGGTGACCTCCTATCTGTCCTGCAAGTATGTCATTCCTCTGCTTTGCTGCAGGAGACAAAATGGGCTAAGGGAGGTGGGAATGGGTGGAAATGGAAATTGCAATCAGCAGCAGCTTTTTCCCGAGATAAGAAATGCCATTAGCAGCTCTTCCCCGTGGTAGTGGGCATTGCTCCTCCTCCCTGCCTATTCAGGAGAGCGTTTCATCCAGCCACCACTGCTGAGGAGCTGCTTGGAGGGCACAGACCTGCACATTCTCAGCTCCACTGGAGATGTGTGTGCCCCTTTTAACCCATGTGGAAAAGCAGGACTGGTGCAGGACTGCACACTGAAACACACTATTTGGAGACAGTAATGGCAGACAGAGAAAGAACAGAAGAATCAGCCTAAACCCTCTGGGGTTTGGTAGGTTTTGAAACCCTTTTCAGTGCTGCAGCTATGTAATGTCTGGCATGAACTGAGTTATCTCTGCAGGAGATAACTCCTGCAGAGCTCAGCCTGGTCCCTCTGGCACAGGGAGTCACTGACCTCCTGCTCCATGGCTCTACAGCTACATGTGATGTGCTGTACGAGGAAGAGCTGAGGGAGTTGGGCTTGGTCAGCCTGGAGAAGAGGCTCAGGGGTGACCTCCTGGCTCTCTCCAACTCCCTGACAGGCTGGAGAGAGGTGTGGGATATGTGTCCTGCCAGGGCTGCAGGAAGAGGATAGAGGGAATGGCCTTGAGCTGAGCCAGGGCAGAGTCAGATTGGATGTGAGGAGAAATGTTTTCCCTGTTGTGGTGTTGAGGCACTGGGATATTGCCCAGGGAGGTGGTGCAGTCACCACCCCTGGAGGTGTTTCAGAGGTGTCTGGATGTGGCACTGGAGGATCTGGTTTAGGGTTTAGGGGTTGCAGCAGTGACAGGTTAATGGTTAAACTCAATTATCTTAAGATCTCCTCCAGCCTTGGTGATTGTATGATCCCAAGATGAGGATAGAGCATTTTGGTGCATGTTCTCCTGCTGCTGCTGTCTGACAAGGTCTGTGCAGGAGATGATGCTGAGCAGCCCTCAATGAAATCGTGAGCTCAATGTGACTCACAGTGATCACTTGAAACGTTCCCCAGTCATCTGCCACCTTGTCCTGTGGCAGGAATAGAATGAACTGCTGAGCCTCCACTTAATAGCTACACTGTGGCTGCAAAGCTGGGGACTCCTACAGCATGTAAATTTGCCTAGATTTCATACGCCTACTGGTGACCTCCAGTGCCTTTTAAAATGGTTTAGTTCCTTGGAACAGAAGAGATTTATTCAGGGTTGGGTTTTTGGTTTGGTTTTTTTGTATTTTTTTCAGTGAGGTAAATGGAACAGGAATCAGATCCCTAATGTTATGTTATGTATTAGCCGTGGCAGAAAAAATCTCAACTCAGGTAAAATGTCAGGTACTTCAGATTTTTAAATGCTTATCTCCAGCTTTCCTTGCATGAGCTGTTTTACTTGTTGTTTGGGTTGTTTTTTTTTCACCCAGTAAATAAGTTTTTACTCACTTCTCCAGCTAATTAACCTTTCTGTTTCAAAGATATGACATATCTCACTGATAACCTCAGTATTTGCCTCACTCAAGAGAATTCCCATAAAGAGCACAATGAAGTAGATGCTATTTGTTTAAGCAAAATTATTAATGAGGGGAAGGTCAGAGCTGTGCCTCTCACACTCTCAGGCAGGTGACAGTCACAGTGATGTCCTGTTTCACAGGAGACACTTCCCCCAGGGCTGCAGTGAGCCTTGTCCATGGGCAGCCCTGCCAGGCAGTGAGCACAGCATCTCATGGCTCTTCCCACCCACCACCCCTGGAAAGCTCCCCCAGATAGTTACCACAGCCCACCTTCCACAGGGAGACTGAGCAAAGGGGTTGTTACAAGTTTAGTCAGTGTTTTCTGTGTCTTGTTTCAGTTTTCAGCCAAAGTCTTTCCTGGCATTAAGCATCTTGGCCAGGAGAAGGTGGTGGGTGGGGAAGGGCAGTGGGTGAGGATGTGACTGGGTCCATCATCTGGAGGATATGGAGGTGGAGTAGAGCTCACAGCACAAGGTTGTGAAGGGCATTTTGGCAGGACTAGATTGGCAGGAAAACATCTTTCTTACATGGTAAAGAAAAAGGTTGAACATAGCCAAGAACATAGCCAAGAAATGGAGAAAACAGTCCCAAGAGAAATGGAAATCTGCTGAAACCAAGGGAAGATTTCACTCTTGAGAATTATTTTGCAAAAGAATCAGCAGAGATTTTAACTTTTTCACTGTCGTTTATAAATACATACATATATCTATACAGATATATGTATTTATGCATGGATATATGTGTCTGTGTGTCTATGTCACATCCCCCAGCCCAAGCCTGGTGTGCTGACCACTCCATTGAACCTGTGAGGAACATTAGACAGACCTACAGACCCAGGAATGACAAGGATTTTACAATGGGCATATACACACAGAGGACCTTGAAGCCTAATAAGGAAACTCTTTACCATTTGTTTAAAGACTACATAATTTATGTTTTTCATCATCTCCCAGAGGAGAGAAGGTTGTTTACTTTGATTTGTTGATGCAGCAATTTTAAACAGACTCTATGGTATGCGGAGAGTATCTGGAAAAAACCCCACACCTTATTGATTGTGGTGTAACCAACTCAAAAGCCACAGCATGTGAAAGGAAAACTGTGTGTAAAGGGTAGAGAGTGTCCAGTTCTCACTCATATTACACACCACAGCCCTTTAGGTGATGTTTGTGACCCAAAACACCTTGCATGGCAGTAGAAGTTAAAAGAGAGGTTAAAAGGGCCAGGTTTGAGATGTGCCTTGGGGGCAGAAGGAGGGAGAGGCGCCCACAGAGTCACCACATGCTGCACAGCTCCCCAGAGCCACGAGGTGAGATTGGAGCTTTCAGGGGCAGGTAACTGCGGGACCAGAGAAACAGCAGTGAGGCAATGGAGTTGCCTCGGAAAATCTGTAGTGATAAATTGTTTGCTCTTAATATAAGCAGGTTCATAAACCAATCTGATCCCTGAAGCTTGATAGAGACCAGATACCAGTAAAGCCCATTTTCAGTTGCAGAGCTGGCAGGAATCATACCTGGGATCCTGACCAGGTGGAGCATTGCATGGTGCCTCCAACAGGTTGGATTGCTTGTGATGTCCTCGCTAGGTTACCCAGCACTGACACACACAGAGAGGCTCCCAGAGACCAAGCAACCTTGGGTTTTGTCATTACAGGCAGGGACTTGGGGCTTGGATGTACAGTCTGTCTGAGGGGGTTTGGGTGCTCTTTGCTGGGCTGCCAAGCAAAGCAACGTCAGCTGTGGGTGTGAAAGCTTCTCTTGCTTTCAATATGAGATTTTCTCTTCCATTTCCCCTGGGCAGCATTTTTTCCATTTCTTGGCTTGCATGGTCATGTCTCCTATGTTCATCCTTTTGCTTTACCAGGTAAGAAAGATGCAAGGTGTCCTGTCAACCTTGCACTGCCAAAATGTCCTTCACAATTTTGCCCTTCAAATCCACATGAGCTCTACTCCACCTCCATGTCCCTGCATGGACCAACACCTCTACCAACAGCATTCACCTCCTCTGTGACAGGCTGAGGGAGTTGGGGCTGTTCAGCCTGGAGAAGAGAAGGTTATGTGGAGACCTCAGAGCACTTTCCAGGAGCTGAAGGGGCTCCAGGGAAGCTGCAGAGGGATCTGTGTTAGGAGCTGCAGGGACAGGACAAGGGGCAGTGGGGACAAATTGAAGGAGGGCAATTGAGGTTAGATGTTAGGCAGAAGTTTTCCCTGTTCTGGTGGTGAGACACTGTCCCAGGTTGCCCAGGGAGGCTGTGGCTGCCCCAACCCTGGCAGTGTTCACAGCCAGGTTGGCTGAGCCTTGAGCAACCTGCTCTGGTGGGAGGTGTCCCTGCCCAGGGCAGGGGTTGGGGCTGGATGATCTCTAAGCTCCATTCCAGCCCCAAAAATCCTATGATTCTATGAAATTCTGTGGAAGTGGCAACATGGACAAGTCCCTGGGCTGTCTCTCCTTGCCACTGCCTTTCTGCAGGACAGCCCTGCCCAGAGGTGGCTGCAGAGGGTGCAGCAGTGATGCTAACCCCAGCTTAGCCACAGGTACCAGGCTGAAGCAGTGGTGTCCCATGATTTCCCTCTGTGCAGGTCTCATCACCTAGTCCTGCCCTCAGTGCCTGCAGAGAGGAGCTGACAGTGCCTCCCTCTGCCCCTGTATCCTCACATCTCCTCTTGTTTTCATTCACAATGCACACACACACACACACACACACACACACACACACACACACACACGGAGGATCCTAAGTGGGGAGAGCAGACCTTCAATTCTTCAAACTTTTTACAAGAAAAGAGTGCACTTTGCCTAATATGGGCTGCTCCCTGCGCTCTTTGCTTACATCTAGAATTTTAAACAGAAGGAGTGGGTTTTGCTGGTGGCTTTTATTCCCTCCTTGTTCCCATTTGTTTTACTCTCAGGAAAGTGTAGCCACATAGTCTTACTTCTTTGTGCAAAGGGTTTGTGTCCAGCAACAGTTGAGAGGTAACAGTTTAAGTCTGATAGCCTATTTTCATAGACCTGACAAGCAAATGGGAGGTGTACACTGGAAAAATCAGGTTCTGCCTTCAGTTCCTGAGTCACTCAAACCAAACTAAAGATCTAAGTCAAAATTCCATCTCTGTCTGCAGTAACTCCTTTTATATCCCAAATGCTCTTAGCATAAATACATAAATTGTTACTTTTTCCTCATGTAATGCTTATTCTTTGTGTTTCCTTCCTAATGCAGCTGAGAATTTATTGGCAATATCTCTTATCAGAACTACTGCTTGCATTGTGCCAAACATCTCCTGAAGCATTTTGTAGGGAGAGGAAAAGTAATCTCATCTTGCAGGAACTTTTTATTAGAGGTCATGAAATCAAGATATCAAGCCACAAAGTGGCTAATGCCTGGAGCAGACTAAGAAAATCTTCTCCTTATCTTTTCCTGTCCTTTCCCAACTGAGACATTTTTGACAAAACCAAGTTTTAGCCATGGTGAAGACAAATTTTGGCTTTTCTCAGGAAAACCTGTGTTTATTTAATGGAACAGAGAAACACTTTTTGTAATGTCAAATTTGCAGTATATGCCAGAAAAAAATGTTTCAAATGTTTCAACTAAATTGGCTAATCTCAGTGAGCCTCTGTTCCTACCTGTTGGCAGGACAGACTCCAGACAGAACTGAAATATGTCATCCTACTGCAAAGTAGACAGCTATTAATACAGCACAGTTTCGGCTCCTGAGTTCTGATGTTCAGATGATTCCATCTAGATTTTCTTTGTTCATGCAATAATCCCCCTTTCCCTCTTTGGGACTTGCACTTGCTTTACCTTCAATGTTCCTTTTGCACTGAAGATCTCATCAGCTGCCAAAAGTGAACAGCATAAACATGCAAAAGGTCTTCAGCATCTCATGCCTCTGTTCTCTTGGTTTGTATTTGGATCATGCCCAAATTGCCATTCTAAGTACAACAGAACCTGCTGTTGTGATGAACAGCAACAGCTAAAAGGAGCACAGGGCAGTGTGAGGGAGGGGAGGCCACCAGTGCCTTTTGGAGTCACCCAAAGGTGATGACCACACGGTTCAGGGTGGAACTCCAGGTACCAGCATAGCACAAGGTGGTGTGATGACCTGTCCAGATCATCATAGAACCATAGTATTTAAGGGATGGAATGGACCTTAGAGATCATCCAGCCCCAACCCCTGCCCTGGGCAGGGACACCTCCCACCAGAACAGGTTGCTCAAGGCTCATCCAACCTGGCTGTGAACACTGCCAGGGGCAGAGGTGCACAGGCCAACAATGTATCTCTGGGCTTATTACCTCCAGAATCACAGACTATTCTGAGTTGGAAGGGACCTACAGGGACCATCAAAGCCCAACTCCTGGCCCTGCACAGGACATCCCCAGGAATCCCACCAGGAGCTGCAGGAGGTTTACCTTGGTGTTCCTGCAAGGTGTGAATGAGACCACTCACCCCTGTGTCTCAGCCCAGGTGGCTGGAGCAGCCCGTGGTGAAACAGGGACTAAATGCCTCCAACATGCTCTTGAGGATACCATTATGCTTGTGACTAATTTCTTAAACATCTGCTTTCCTCCTGCTCTCAAGAGCCTCTGGCCCCATGGTTGCCTCACACGTGAGCAGGTGCTGCTGGCAGGGACAGCTCATGCCAGTCCCACCACCCTTACTCCACACCCAGCCCCAGAGCTGCTCCCCTGGCATCCCCACCCTGGGGGTGGATTCTGCCCAGAGGTGTCCTGCTGCTGGTGGGGTCAGGGAAATGATGCCACGAAATAACTCACAACATCTAAAGGCCCATCTAGGTGGAACCAAAAGCAGTTTGTTGTTTGCTTTACCTCTCAAGGAGGACGAAAAGGTTCTGCAGTGCACAAGGTGAGTTCTGGCATAAGAAATCCATCATTTTCCAGCCCAAAGCTGTC
>NW_008659359.1:24106-25189 GCF_000695815.1 Acanthisitta chloris
AAATCACCATTTGCACTGCTGAGGACTGCATGGAGCAGGTGATGGCATCGTGGCTGGGCAGTCAGGGCAGGCTGGTGGACAAACTGGTCAGCTGCAGCCTGGAGATGAGAGCTGGGTTTAACTGCAGCTGTCACACCACTGACAAATGAACCTGCCCTCCTCTCCCAGCCAGTCTTTCTGAAGGGAGTGACAGGAGGGGTCAAACTCACACAATGCTGCAATGAAATAATCTCCAGAGCACTTGTTTGGAAGTTGCAGCTCCAGCACTGCCTGAGAGTAAAAAACTCTGGCAGCTTCAGCCCTGTGGGTACATCTTGTCATTCCCTGAGGCAAGGCATGGACAGCAGAGCCAAAACTCACTTTGTTTCTATGGAAAGGCCGAGGAGGAAGGAAGTCAAGGGAAGGAGCTGCATTTCCTTGAGTCAGGCATGGGAGAGGAGATTTTGGCTGTGGTGCTGCTGCAGGATGTGTCTTCTTTTCTGGCAAGGCCCTGCCATGATTAAGGCATGATTTGGGATGCTGTGGGCTGTGGCAGAGGAGAGAAGGCACCTGTGTGTCAAATACCCTCTTTGCATTGGGGTTCCCTTGGTGGCCCACAGGTCATGTCCTGGTGCAGGAGCTCCATCCATCTGGAGAAGGCAGGAAGGGTTGTGCAAGGAGCAAACACTGCAGGAACAGCTTCCTGATTGCTCTGCATGGATGTTGGGTTTGGCCCACTGAGACCCAAATGGCACAAAACTATTTTGGGAGCTACAGCTTCTCCTTTGCTCCCGTGAGCCCTTTGCCAGCCTTGCTGGAGAGCCAGCAGTGCCAGCGAGGCCCATGACAACCAACTGTACCTGCAGCAGCAAAACATCACCCCAGGGCTCTGCACTGGGGAGAGAACGGGCAGGGGTTGCCTGTCTGCAAGGACCTCACACCACGTTAGTAACATTTGGTGGCAAGAAAAACATCACAGTAAAAGACTTTCCTGCAGAAGGCAGGGGCAGGCTGTGCCGAGCCAGCCGGTGCATCTATACAATTTCCAGACCCCTTCCTTGCTCGTCCTCAGCCTGGGAGAGCAGATGCAGCACCACTGAGCTC
>NW_008659359.1:25210-30230 GCF_000695815.1 Acanthisitta chloris
CCCTAAGGGTTGTGCCCTTCGCAGAGCTAACATGATCTCCAGATAGCAGCAGATGGCACTCGATGGCTTGTGTTGTGTCCATGACTCCTTATGTGTGTTTCACCATTCTCTAGGCTTCAATTCCCTCCCACAGCATTGTGCCCCATCACATCATCTCTTGGAGGGACAACCACTGGGCCATGCTCTTTCTCCTGTTTAAAGAGCTGCCAACAGTAGAGGTGTGGGCTCCTAGTGAGTGGGTATGACCTGGATCAAGCTACTGATGCTGTGGAGAGCTGTTCCCCAGTGAGGTGGCAGTTGTCATAAAATCATAGAATCATAGAATTGTAGGGGTTGGAATGAACCTTAGAGATCACCCAGCCCCAACCCCTGCCCTGGGCAGGGACCCCTCCCACCAGAGGAGGTCGCTCAATCAGCCAACCTGGCTGTGAACACTACCAGGGTTGGGGCAGCCACAGCCTCCCTGGGCAACCTGGGACAGTGTCTCACCACTAGAACAGGGAAAAACATTTTCCTCACATCCAACCTAGACTTCTCCTCCTTCAGTTTGAATCCATTACCTCTTGTCCTATCACTGCAGTTCCTAACACAGAGTCCCTCTCCAGCTCCTTGTAGGCCCTTCAGATATTGAAAAGGTGCTCTGAGGTCTCCACACAACCTTCTCTTCTCCAGGCTGAACAGCCCCAACTCCCTCAGCCTGCCCTCATGGGGAGATGCTCCAATCCTCTTAGCAACTTGGTGGCCTCCTCTGGACTTTCTCCAACAGTTACATGTCCTTTGTATGTTTCCAGCACCAGAACTGTGCGCAGAATTCCTGGTGGAGTCTCACAAGAGCAAAGCAGAGGGGGAGAACCACCTCCCCCTGATCAAAGATGTCTCTTTGCCAGTGGCTTCCCTGTGACTTATACCAACTGAGTCAAAAGGCAGTGGAACCACTGAAAAATGTCACATAGCCTTTGTTCGCCTTGGCCTCCACTGACACCTTCTCCTGCCCTCCCACCCCTCTGGGCTGCTGGGGAGTGAGATCATCCATCCTCCCCCTGGAGAGGGGTCAGCCCTCTCTGGCCCACCTGGTGCTCATGTTGCTAAATATACCCAGGCTGAGTGGCACCAGCAAACACATCTAACTGTTGTGCAGCAGATTTTTGCAGTAGATGTCTCATGCTGCTTTTAGCCATCTGAAAGGTGGAGGGTGCACAGGATAAAAGCCCTGGAGATGCCTTACAGACACTTGTCTGTAACAAGTGAAACTCATACAGAAAGTCGTGCTGGAAACAGTTGGATTCGGAGCCATCGCGAAGGTTTGAAATGTCTAGACAACATATTTATCTTAGCCTGTGTCCTCAGCCCTGGGTGTTCTGCAGTCTGTAACCACGGAGCAAGGGGGTTCTGCCTGGCAGAAGAAATGCCCAGTGATTGGCTTTGAGTGATTAGTGTGAGCCCATGCTGAGTGTGTCATGGGATGGAACGAGGCATTGCTCGTGCAGCACTCCCAGCCTGACAGTCAGGTCAAGAGCTGTGGGTTTACTTTCTAGTGACCAGATGGATAAAGTATGCATCTGCACACGGAGCAGTGACTTCAACCCAGGTATGCAAAAACAAAGGCTTGATTTCATGGGGCTGATTCCCACAAGTGAATCCGTTATTTTGGCACTTGGCATAAACCAGAAGATGGGGAACAATGAGCTGGTTTGATAACGAGGAACAGATTACATCAGTCACCTTCTTGGGCTGGAATGTTCCCTAGGTGGACTATCTTTATTCCCCAGCTGCTCAGGAGAGATCCTCAAGCATGGGTCGTGGCAAGGAGCAGCTGGTGTAGCTCCCTGTGCCTCCTCTCCAGTCTCACACCATCCTCTTTCTTTGCTTTCTTATCTCGAGGGTGTTTGGCCTCAGCACCATTACTTCAGAGCCCTGAGCAGAGAGTTTCACCACACCTGCTGAAACTCATTGTCATCCCCAGCTCTTGGGGAACAATGGTGGCACCTTGAGGTCTTCCAGCCTAGTGGGAAGGGTATTTCACATGTCATCCTGAATGTCCATAAGGCCAACTTCAATGTGGATGTTGTGCAAGGAGAAATAAGCTGCAACCTGTGACAGTGCTCAGATGTGTTGTGCTTTCCCCTCTCATCACAGAGCAGCCTTTGCAGCCACAGGGAGAAGGCGTGCACTTAGCTCATAAAAATAAACAGTGTTCTCTGCTGCGTTCTTGGACGTAATGTTTGCAGATCTGATACTCACTTGTGCCGCTCCAGCAGGCATTAGTTGGCTCAGATACTAAATATTTACACAGCCTGTGTCACGTGCAGGCTGAGAGAAGGGAAAGCATCATCGCTCCCACTTACAGGGGAGTTAAGTGACTTTTCCAGGACTGCTCTGGAAAGACCCTAGCAGGACCAACAATCCTCGGGCACAGGGCTGCTCTGTTTGCCCGGAATTCTGGGAGTTGTTTTTTTGGAAAAAGGTGTTCCTTGACAGTGGGAAAAGAGCAATAGGCAATTCAACGTAGGCAATTCAGCTTAGGCAACTGGACAAAGCTTCAGGCCCAACACTGCAGGGAATGTGTTCATGAGCTCAGGTCCCCACAGACTCAGGGGCTGCCACCCTTCATGGACCAGAGCTCTTGACTCCTGAGCCTTATGTCTTCCCAAGCCCCATTCCAGTCACCAAGTCCTGCTCTGTGTTCAGCCTCCAAACCTGAGCACTCAAGTTGCTCTTTCAGCACAGTCCCCGGGGAGTGCCAGACATTGGCTGGTGCTTGTCAAGCATTTGGAGATCAAATGTGTTGTGTTATGAACAAGTTTTTGCTTCTCTTGTATAGACCTTGGCTACTGAGGTGATGAGCATGGTTTAAGTGTCTTGAGAGGGAAATGCTGAGCACAATAATTTGTACAGATCTTCAAAGATGCCCCATGGAAAATCAGGCCCTGGTGTACAGCACGGCTGAGACCAGGCAGCTGGACCTCATGCACAGCTTCATTTCATACAGGAGACAATGCCAGAGAGGCTTTAAAGAAGCAGCTGACCCTTAATTCCAAAAACCACACAGACTTCTGAGGAAATCCTCTCTCCCAGCCTGTGCAGCAAACAAGTTGTTGCTCTTTGTGTTGGCAACAAGCCATAAACTACCTCAGTATGAAAGGGGACAGAGGGCTGAGGAGCTGTGTGCTCTGGCTAGCTCTTGCCTTAGCATGGAAGGGAAAACCCACTGCATTTATGGGAGATGACCCCAGTTTACCCAGGCTGTGGCCCACTGGGTTCTGTAGGTTCCTGCAGTAAAGGCTGCAGAGGTGGTTGGGGAACAACACATTCCCCTTGTGCAGGGCATGCGGATGGAGCTGAGAGTCTCTCAGGACTGGTTGTCTCCTGCATGTTTATTTTATTCCGTGGTATCATGTCAGTGTGTCTGCCTAAATATAGCTTCTGTGAAGAGCATTTCGAAGTTTCCTGTTACAGTTTCCCTCGCAGTTACCTTACAGTAAATGGGGGAAATCAATGTAATCTCCATTACACACTGGCTCTAAATGTGCCTTGCTGGAAATTCTGCCCGCATCGATTCTCCTCTCCTGGAACCAGCCGTCCTCTCTGCCTCTCCCCCTCTCCCTCCTGTTTTTTGTTGGAATAAACCACAATTTTATCATTTTAAATGCTCTCGCTCTCCTTTGTCTGATGTGCTCTGCAGATAAAGCTCTGCAGGAACTGACTGCACAAACCACGGAGTCCCTGGGCAGAGCTGCAACTGCACAGTCAGGATTAATTGACTCTGTGGCACTTGGACAGGACCATTTCAGCAGCTGTGACAGAGTAAATTGAGCAGAAGGGTCAAATTCAAGGTAATCTCTGCACAGCCAACAGAAGCCTAGAGTTTGCTTCCTTTGCCTTTGCAGACAAGACGATCCTACAAGTAGGGAGAAAATGATTGATCTCAAGGTGTTTTTCCTTTGCTGTGGTGTTAAATGCAGCTCTTTTACCCAGCCCCACTGCCTCCCAGTGCCACGGATCCACAGAGACACACAAAAACTACTCTGACCAGTCCCAGCAGTGTCAGTGCCAGGCAGTCACCAGTAAACAATCACAGCTCGAAAGTGATCCCACAGATGTTAGGCTAGAGATGAGTAGTCTGAAATAGAAAGCCTAAAAATACACCTGCAGAGCCAAATCACACCCTCTTTTTTTATGCCATTTTTGGCCCACGATTGGCACTTTGGTTCCAAATGGAGGTAGTTCCACAGCCACCAGTACACACTGGGATGGGGCAGGACAGGGGGTGGTTGTCATGGGGGACTCTGACTGCAGTGACCACTCACAGTCATTGTCCTGAACAGCTTCATTGGAGATGACTTCTTTTCTTCTTCTTCTTCTTCTTCTTTCTTCTTCTCCTTTTTCTTCTTCTTCTTTCTTCTTCTTCTTCTTCTTCTTCCTAGGGTGCTATCCATCCTTCCTTGCTATGCTACTTCTCCTTTTTCTTCTTCTTCTTTCTTCTTCTTCTTCTTCTTCTTCCTAGGGTGCTATCCATCCTTCCTTGCTACCATCTGTGCTCTGTCCTCTCCACATGGGTCACCAGCATCCCCCTTCTCTCCTCTCTCCCATGTGGAGGACGCAAATATCTCCTGGGGCACCTCCTAGAAACCATTCATCTGCCTAGAGGGCTTCACTTCTTCTTCTTCTTCTTCCTCTTATTAGTATTAGTATTAACCCCTCAAATACCCCAGTAATCCAACCTCAAGGGCTTTGCCAATCCAAACAGACCCTCAGGAGTGATGGATAATGATATATATATACATATTTCAAAGTTCAGAGCTGAGGTAGGATTAAATACCCACCAGGATTGTGTTGGGATGTGCAAAAAGCAAAGCACCAAAGCCTCAGCTGCTGCAGGAAAGTGGAGTGAGTTATGACAGAGCCAGACCAAATCACAACGGGGAAGACCCCACTGAGCTGCCTAAGGCAAGGTGGGACTGGGGCTCCTGTGTTCCATCATAGGTCCCCAGACCCTCAGTCCAACAGAGATGTTTCAGCA
>NW_008659359.1:30265-34043 GCF_000695815.1 Acanthisitta chloris
ATTCTCCGAGCCAAAAGGAGAGTGTGGAGCCCTCAGGGGTTAAGCAGCTGCTTTCCATGGCAATACCCATCAAAGGCTGGAGATAAATCCAGGGCTGTTCTGTGCTCTTCTGGCAGGAAGCACCTGAGAGTTGTGGCCGCAGCATCCTCACTGCAGAGCTGCAGGCAGGAGCACCCCAAGGAGGGTCCCCACAGAGCTGTCACCACCAGGTCCTTGGGGCTGTTCCTACAAGTGAGGAGCAGATGCCACGAGTCATTTTGGCCTGTGGGTGCACTATCTCCAGCTCTGATCCTATCAGACCTCGTGATCCAAACAAGACAAGGCCACAGCAGCAGCTGGCTGGGAGATTTCCAGGAAAAAGAAGCAAGCAAGCAGGCAATCTTTTCAAATCCAACTCTGCTCAGTTCAGGGTCCCTGCAAGGAGACTGGGACACAGGGCAGGATGGGGCACTAAAGCCTCAAATCTGAGGTGAGTTCAAAGACCACAGCCCCAGCCCAGACCTGTGACATGGCCTGGGCAGGAGGCAGCACTTCCCAGCTCTCCTGTGCTCTGGATAGAGGTTTTTTGGCTGTTAGAATGTTGTGTCTTCCACTTAGGCCACCACGGGACAAATGGGCACAACACAACCCCTGAGCAGAAATGAGACTGCACAGCCAGAAAGGAGGGATGGGATCGGAGGAACAACAAGAAGCAGAAAAGCTCCTGGGACAGAGTGATGTGTTCTGCTCTCACTTCTGAAGGTGAGTAATGAGCTGCTAACACAAAACACAACTGATGGAAGCCCTGGCAGCTTCCATCAATGCCAGCCTCTGGGGCAGGAGGGATGATCCAGGGGACACAAGAACCTGGCACAGGGGGTACCCCTGTGCCCAGGGATGCCACCCCAGTCTGCTTGGCAGGACTGGCATGCAATGGACCTGACCCTTCAGGCACACTGCCCCATGTGGCACATCCATCAGCTGTGTATCCACAGGGCAGTTACCCTGTGTGCTGCCCCTTCCCTGGAGCAGTGTCTGCTGGAGAAGGGATGGGAGGGCAGGTCCTGGGCCCCTGGGCTACAAACACTGCCCTATCTCTGCAGACAGAAGAGAGGACATGAGGGAATGGCATGAGGCTGTGTTAGGGGAAGTGCAGAATGGACATTACAGAAATGTTCTGCACTGAGAGTCAGCCACTGGGACAGCTCCCCTGGGAGGTGGTGATGGCACCAAGTCTGTCAGAGTTCAGGGAGCATCTGGGCACTGCTATCAGTCATAGTGTTTAGTGTTAGGTATTCCTGTGAGGAGCAGCGAGTTGGACACAGTGATCCTTATGGGTCCTTTCCAACCCAAGATATTCTGAGTCTACGTGTTTAGGTGGCTCTGAGGACATTTGCCTGTGGGAGATTGTCACTGTTGTGCCTCCCAATCTGTAGTGGTGCAAAGACAACTCCCACATCCCCAAGCTTGGGACGAGATGAAGGCCAGAGACTTAGCAGCTGTCTGCAGGCATTGCTCCAGAAAGTGCTGATTTCTCACTTCACAGCTTGGATAGACAATCTGAGGGGATCACAGCATCCCCTCCCTCTCCACTGCCTTTGCCTGGTGGGGAACATGCTCATGCCAGCTCAGTTGCAGAGACTGAACAGTGGGATGCCACCTCTGTGTGGCAACACAGGAGCTACAAGAGACGTGGATGCTGCTTTGCAATGGAACTGAGGTGAGATGTCTTCTAAAACACATTGCCTGGGAGGGTCCTGGCTCAGCCCCAGGACAGGCAGTGACTCTTCAGTGCTGCTGGCACAGGTGTTAGATGAGCTCTCCCTGCCTAAAGGACAGTGGGTGATGTTCTTTGGCTTCTGCATCCCCATCCAGCACCTCCTCGAGCTGGGGCACGTGGCACTGGAAAGGATGCTCATATTCCTCTGTGCAAGACAGAGACAAAACCAGAGCAAGCCCTAAGGGATGCCCAACCTGTCTTTATTTCCCTTTGAGGTGGCCCACACATCCCTCACTTTTCACACACTAGTCCTTGCTCCGTGTTGTTGGTTTTTTTCAGCTTTACAGAGACTTGAAGATGAACTCATTTACACTAGAAAGAATGTTTCTCCTTCAGCTTCCCGACACCAGTTAAAATCAATAACATTAAAGTTTATTTTAAACACTTTAGTTTATCAAAGCAATTTTCTCAGCATTCCAGCCTGCTGTCAGGCTTTTTTCACTGCTATTTGCAATGCATTAGGTACAGTAAAAAAGTGTTTCACAATCCCATCTGCTTTCAGAGACCTTTCTAACAAACCCCACGACAAGGATATAATTCATTTGGTGACCTTGGTCTAGAAACAAACACAGGCCCCAAGGTGCAGCATGTGCAAAAGGTTCCATAGACTCACAGGTTTGTTATGAAAGAGGTTTTATGTGTCACTGTCTTGGTAAAGCTTGTTGGCCTTGTGTCCACCCAGCAGCATCACTACTGCTGCTGCTGCTGCTGCCTAGGGCAGCTGTTCCCTGGGCTCATTTGGAAACCCTGAAATTTGGAAGCCCTGAGGTATATTTCTGGTTTAAATGAACCCCAAGCCTGGCAAATTTCTGTGCCTGTGAGCTGATACTTGCAAACCCAGGATGCTGTTATCTCATCCGCTGCATAAATGCATATGAAAGGTGTTCAGCAGCAGAAGTGGAACGGAGTGATTAGATAATTTTGTGAGTGAGGAGGTTTGGAGGAGGCAAAGGTGGGGAAAAAATTTGCCACAGGTGAGACACCTCTGCCTGTGGGTCCCCCAAAGGGAGGACAGTTGGGTTTCCACACGTGGTGTCCTTGCAGACCTGCCCACCTGGCTCAGACCTGGGTGTAAACAGCTGATTCAGAGCAGCTGCAGACTCAGCTGCTTCCCCAGAGCATCGAGCCATACATGGACCAGGCTTGGAAGTTTCCCCCCACTTCTGAAAACCAGGACACCTCTTGGGTGCTGGCTCTGTCATTAAAGTCTAATTTTAGGCTCTTGGCTGCAACAAGCATCCCTGTAACTGCTCAGCTCCTCTGCCAAGCTTCTGTAGGCTGGAGTGGAAATTTGCAGCAGGGAGGCTTTGCTGTCTGCACTCCCAGTGGGAATAAGGAAAAGAGATGCAGGAAGATCCTCTGGATCTGCCTCTGAGAGGGCAACACAAGCAATAGAGACAGAACTATTTCTTTTGGTTTTCAGCACAGTTTTAGGGCAAACTTGTGTCTTTCCCCACCTTTCCACACTCCTCACACCAGCCCCTGGCAGTTGCAGGCTGCCACCACACCAACTGGGCCCTGGAGTGGTCCATGCTCAGCACCAGTTATGTGTAGAAGCAAAACTGGACCCTGATGTAACTGAGCAGCTTGAGATGCCGTGGGTTCTGCTGACCCATCTCACATCTGCTGCACGTGAAGAAAACTTGTCTCCATGTGGGAAGGTGGGAGGAGGCTGAGAGGAAGGAGGGGATGGCTGCTTGCCACCCTCTCCCCACCCTCCACACCCTAAGTGACACTCTGAGGTGACCCTGGGGTTATCTGAGGATGCAGATCAGCTAAGCACTTGTTTGGGAGTTCATCTCTTTACAGGCTGTGAGTTATCTGAGCTGCAGACTATGTGCATGCAAATACAGTGCCCTGAGCTCCTCAATCGAAGTGCTGTGATGTGATAGTGAGATACATGTTATGGGGTCCTAAATCATGTCTGCAGCACTGATTATGCATGCACAGAGTCCTGTCTCAGCATGCACTCGGATCAGGCAGACCTGGAAAAGATTCTTTGGGGATGGACTGTTCAAG
>NW_008659359.1:34106-40959 GCF_000695815.1 Acanthisitta chloris
CCTGTGCCACTTGCAGGGAAGGTCCTGCAGATGTTTGGGGCCCAGCAGTTGCATCCAGCCACTGCCACACTCCTTCTACAGGATTACAGCCACAGGGGCAAACCCTGGCCCTGCAATCCCTTGTGGATTGACTTGCACAGGACAGAGTTTCCCAGGCACATTTCTGCTCCACTTCATACCCCTTTTCATTGTTCATTAGAACCTAACCTCCAGCTGAGCAGCCCAGCCAGGCACCAGCAGGAGGAACGTGTTTCCCAGTATCTGGAGGAACAGGGATGGTTTCCATGGCCCTCTGTCCTGGGTCTCTTGGGCCCATTTATCAGACAGTACCTCAATAGCTAACCTCAGCACTAACCTCTCTCCATCTGGTTATTCTACATTTTACAGAGATCACCTTGACCACTCCTGCATTTCCCCTCACTGAGGGCCTTGCACCTTTCCAGGGATTCTGGAGGATGAACCTGCAACTCGCTGAGCTGATTTTCGAGGGAGCTTTTGTTTGTTAATATTCTCTTTGTATTCAAATGGCAATATCAAATTTTTGCCATAAGTTCTTGTCCAATATGTCGTATCCAGGGGTGAGATCACAGAATCATCAGAGTTGGAAGGAACCCCTGAGGATGACCTAGTCCAACTCCAGTCCCTGCACAGGACATCCCTGACAATCACACCCTGTGCCTGAGAGCATTGGCCAAACACTTCTGAGGTGTTTGAGACAACCACTCTGAGAGAGGACCCAGAGACAGCAGGTTAAGGACGGTGCAATAGGTCCATGGAGAAAGGTTGAACATCCATCCTGATCCCTCCTGTGTGCACACTAATCCCAAGCACAGGGATTGCTTTCAGCAGCTGAGCTCTCTAGGGCATATTTCTAAAGGAGAGCAAAGCACTTCAGCCTGAAGACTGTGACTTAAGGGCAAAAACTCTGAATCTCCTCAAGCCTCTCTGAACAAGCCCTAAAGGAGTGAGGCCCAATGCTCTTTTGAATGACCCTTACTTAAAGCAGCCCGAGTTGATGTGCTGCAGATGACTTTAGATAAGGGAGCTAATTAGCAGCTCTGAATATCAAACACTGGGAAAAGCTTCTTGTTCTGCCCAACTCTGCATCTCTACAGAGGAAATAATGGCCATGCATTGCCGGGACAGCCTCAAGCCAGGGCTGCTGATAAGAGGGAGCAGTAAGCAGGCAGACAACATCTGAGGAGCTGCAGGGCAGGACCTCACTGGGGGCAGCCACTGACAGGTGCTGGAGACACTTCCCTGACCAGAAAAAGCTCCTGTGGGGAGCTCAGAGACAGGTATGTCTCTGGAGGGAGGGAACAGCAGCTTCTCTACACATTTCCATGCCCAGAGAATCACAGAATCAGGTTGGAAGGGACCACAGTGGTCATCTGGTCCCACCTCCCTGCTCAGGCAGGGCCAGCCCAGAGCACATGGCTCAGGGTTGTGTTCAGATGGTTCTGGAACATCCCAGTGAGGAGAATCCACAACCTCTCAGGTATGTCTCTGGAGGGAGGGAACAGCAGCTTCTCTACACATTTCCATGCCCAGAGAATCACAGAATCAGGTTGGAAGGGACCACAGTGGTCATCTGGTCCCACCTCCCTGCTCAGGCAGGGCCAGCCCAGAGCACATGGCTCAGGGTTGTGTTCAGATGGTTCTGGAACATCCCAGTGAGGAGAATCCACAACCTCTCTGGGCAATGCAATGAGTGCTCAGTGACTGCACAGGAAAGTTCTTCCTTGTCTTCAGGCAGCACTTTCTTGCCCTCTTCCTGGTAGGCTCTGTGGTCAAACATCCTGGAAACCCTGTGAGGGCTCCTTTTCCTCAACAGCAGGTCTGGATTTCAGTGTTGACAGTTCCTAATAAGCTGGACACGTTGCTTCTGGAGCTGGGCCAAAACAATCAGGGCAAAGAAAAGTCATTCTATCTTCCTGTGTAGGGTAGGTCAGCAGAGACCCTTCTTTGCCAACAACAAAGCTGTATTTGTTTGCATACAACCTGTTTTGGCGCCAAGGTGGCAAATCAAACCATGTGAACTCTGTCAGTGAGCAGCTGAAAATTGCCCTCTGCTTTCAGAGGGGAGTGAGGATACCTCATTTCCTAGAAAACTGATGTAACCTGAAAGGTTGAAAAGGCTGAAAGAAATGGTCCTTTATCCTTACAGTGTGGGACAAGTCCCTCTGCTTTGGGCACTGCAGGGTGGCAATGCAGAGAGCAGTGTGTGGCTCTAAGTGCTTCCCTCCTACCCATGCTTGAGCAGCCCAATCCTGTGGGATCCTGTGCCTTATTTTGTAATGACTTTCATCAGTGCTGCAAAGCAGCTATACAATTAATTCAGTGTAAAAACACCCCCTTAGATAGGTACCAACACACAACTTACTGGGGAAAACACCTCGCTGAGGAAGACCTTTGGTTTAGCTGCAGAAGCAAAGCTTGGGCTGGTGGCTGTCAGCAAAATGAAGAGCTTCTGGCTCGTGTGTCTATAATTAGCCTGAGTAGAAGGCAAAATATTCCATTATGACAACTTCAGACTTGAAAGAAATAGGTCTGAGCAGATGTTGATTTGCAGGATAAACAAATTAATTCAATTCAATTTAGCCCCCTCTACTGTTATAGCCCTTTGTTCCTGGATTGGAAGTGTCAAACGCAGCACATGACAAAAACCACATGCCAGGACAGACACATAAATCTGCAGATAGCAAATATATCCAGAATCCTTGAGGGCTGCTCTGTTTGCCTCTCCTCTCTTCACCTTCGGGAGCAGAAGCCCTGGAAAGCCCAAGCCCATAAAACGTGTCAATAATTGGAAGTAAGTTTGTATGAGACCAAACAAACACACAAATGAGGGATCCCTCCTGAAGTCTTTCTGGGTTTAAAGGGATTTACTTCCTTCAGAGGTCTTGGAGAGGTCTGTGGCTTCCACGACTTCCAAGCTTAGACTGACACATAATTCAGCCCTTTTAATAAATGAAAGGCATTGAGTCTTCTCTCAGAAGGATAGATAAGCAGCTTTCTGAGTCCTCAAACCCAGGCTGGTTTTATATGGGCATTATTGCAATAGTCTTTCCCTGCTTAATAATGTGCTTTGTAGCCTAACAGGAATATCAGAGTACACAGAGGCTTAGAAGATTTGCCTAATAATTTTATTGTTTGGCATTTCCATTCCTTTACATGCTGATGCCAAACTCTTGTAAGCTGAGACTGCCACGAGGCACAATCTTTGCTGCATGTGAATACACTGGTGCAGCAAACAGAGCAGCTGAATAGTCTCATTTGGCAAAGAGGAGCTGAGCACATCCAGTGGGTCAGTGCTCAGACACAGGTCCCAGGGGAGAGTGTGGAGCAAAGAAATAGGAGAGAGGAAAATGGGATCCCACCTTTTGTGCTGCATCTCAGCTCCTGAAATCCTGTTTTGCTCACCTGTTGGACTGATACACACAAATGCTGGAAATGGCAGCCACAGCCTCCCTGGACAACCTGGGACAGTGTCTCACCACCCTCACAGGGAAAACTTCTGCATAACATCTAACCTAAATTTCCCTCCTTCAATTTGTCCCCACTGCCCCTTGTCCTGTCCCTGCAGCTCCTAACACAGATCCCTCTGCAGCTTCCCTGGAGCCCCTTCAGCTCCTGGAAGGTGCTCTGAGGTCTCCACACAACCTTCTCTTCTCCAGGCTGAACAGCCCCAACTCCCTCAGCCTGTCCTCACAGGGGAGATGCTCCAGTGCTCTTAGCAACTTCATGGCCTCCTCTGCACTTGCTCCAACAGTTCCATGTCCTTCTTATGCTGAGGCACCAGAACTGCTTTCTTAAACACCTCCTGGAGCAACTACCCCATCTTTAGCTGGTGGAAAACTAACCCCTCTGGGGTGGGCAGTACCTCAGCCCCTGCACTGCAGCCAGGCTGCATAAACCTTGTTCCTCTGGAAAAGCAGCTAAGAATAGCCAGGGGGACACATGGGATGCTCCGTGCTCTGCTCCCCTTCCCTGGCAGCCAGAGCCCTCCCTGGGTGCCTGCCCAGCTCCCCTGGGACCTCATCCCCCTGACCCACATCAAGACCTGCCTGGGATGATTGTTAGGTCTGAGAAGCTAACGAGGAGGATCGAGGCAGTCTCAGTTTCTTTATCCCGGGTAAGAAGGTTTGCCCTAGAAGATGATACCTTACTCCAGAGCAGCCTGGTCAAGTGGAAATCAACACTAGCTAAGTGAATGCTGATCATCCTGCTTAGAGACTTGAATTAAAAAGCTTTGCCAATCAGCTTTGATTGATAGAAAAAGGACAGGGCATTAGGATGTGTCATGAGTCTTTAGAAGGCAAAACCTTCACTTCAATCTCTTTGTTTCCCTGTGAATCAAACTGGGAACAGACCTGTATCATTAACTGCTGAACATGTACACATTGCCAGTGCGAAAAAGTCAAGAGTCCATCTAGGAGCTAAATTCTGTGCCAGAGAGAGCTGTGGCTCTGCTGTGATCAATAAGTCCATCAGTTTTGCTCAGTGCCTTGGCTCCGAGAGAGACCCTGGAATCAGATCTGATTATTGTGATGTATTGGTGTGATGTTGACTGTGCTCATCTGAGAGTCTGGGGTCAGACTGCCTGGAAGGAAAACATAGAATTTAAAATAAAAATAAAATATGCTTCAAACAAAGACATTAGAGGCAAAAGAAATCCATTTGGAAAGACAAAGCTGGCAGCATGACTAGGGAGATGCAGCAGAGAGGAACACTGGGGATGAAACTGATACCTGTCCTGGCACCTCCTGCGTATTGCCCTGGCTCTGGCCAGCCCAGGAGCTTCTCAGCACGATGCTGCTGCTGCAGAGGAGTGAGCCCTCACCCTGCCAGAGTCAGCTGGGAGGGGATGCAAAGGGTCGTGGCTGCTTTGGGGTGTCAGGATGAGGCTGTGCAATCTTCACACACAATGTGCACCAGTCTAAGTCTGTTCCCGTTTGGCCCTGGGAGGCTGTTGCAAGTCCCTTTCCTGCTCTCTGCAGACATTGCATAAATGTCAGGCAAAAGTATCTGAGGCAGAGGCTGCTCACCACAGCTAGTGCAGCTTTCTGAAGCACTTCCATGACTAAGGACAAAGCCTGAGTGTGATCTCAGCTGCTTTGCCCATTCCAGTGCCCGTTGCTGGGAGCTGCAGGGACAGGACAAGGGGCAATGGGCACAAATTGAAGGAGGGGAAAGTTACGTTAGATCTTAGGCAGAAGTTTTCCCTGTGAGGGTGGTGAGACACTGTCCCAGGTTGCCCAGGGAGGCTGTGGCTGCCCCAACCCTGGCAGTGTTCACAGCCAGGTTGGCTGAGCCTTGAGCAACCTGCTCTGGTGGGAGGTGTCCCTACCCAGGGCAGGGGTCATCTCTAAATTCCAACCCCTAAAATTCTATGATTCTGTAATTCCTGATGTCTCCCAAGTACCCTAACCATGATAGGAAGTGTTTGCCCTCCCCATACTACAGCCCCTCCATTACAGCAGTGAGAGGTCAATGGCTGGACGCGATGATCTCAGACGTCTCCTCCAACCCTGATGGTTCTGATTCAATACTTGGGGCTCCCCTGTGCTGCTGTGACCCTGCCAACCCAGCAGAGCAGGAGCTCTTGGGCTGCAAACCCATGTTGGGACTCCACATGTGATAGCAGAACTGAGGGCTGAGGCTGGCAGAATGGATCAGCAGCTGATGGACTGCTGGAACTCAAGCCCTCACATCCCTGCTGCACCTCCAGCTCCAGGGTCAGCAGTGACAGGCTGTGGGACAAATCCAGCCAGCCACCACTGAGTTTGGGGGGCAAAACAGTCTCTGGGGAGATCTGTGGGGAGTGCTGAGGTCCTTACAAAGTCTCTCGCTTTCACAGCAAATAGAACAGAGGTGCTGGACACAGCATGGCCTGGGCTTGCAGTGCCTCTGGTTGTGTTTTCCTGATGTTGCTGCAAAGGGAGGACCCTGAGAGCCCAGGGTGGGAGTGGGGGAGCCTGAAGGACTCAAGGCAGGAGGTTATGAAAGGTGTGGAGAGGGTTTCGGCGCAGTCCTGCGGGGCTGGTGGGGGCCCCTCTCACAGACCCCAACGAGCTGTTTGCACAGCACCCAGGAACATTTCTCAGATTGTTTCGAGCACTCTCGAGTGCCTGAGTGTGCCTTAGCCAGTCACTTCAGCCACTGCTGCACGAGCAAGTGTTACCCACACACCTCAAACCCACGAGCCAGGGCAGAGCTGCTGAGGGACCCAAACCTCAGGCAGGTTTTACTCACCACCACCTCCAGTGGCCAGGACCACTGGAAACCCCATGAGTTACTCTGGTCCCAAAACCCATCCCCAACCCAGGCTGACTGCAGTGGCTGCAGCTCTGGAGGGCACAGCAGGCTGGAACACAGCAATTCCCACAGCCCCTGCCTGCAGCTCCTGGGGAGGCTTTGGTGGCTGAGCTGTGCACACCATCACTGCTGAGGACTGTGGGACTGGGGCCAGTGCTGTGCCAGACACCCCAAAGCACCAGGGCAAGGCTCATCAGACATGTCCCCACTGCACCTAGAGCCAGGTGGGACGTTGTGCTCCTACTCTTTTTGTCAGGGGTATAAATCAAAGCTCTTTTGTTTCCAAGCCGCAAGGAACAGAGTGAAAACCAGGCTGTTTGCAGTATGCTGGACATGCCTAAGATGACCCCTCTGGTCAGGCCCTTGCAGAGGTGGCCTTGAGTCCAGAGGGCTCCCCAACACACACAGACTCTGCTCAGGCTCACACAGCACCTGAGCTGGTTGGATGTGGCCAGGGTTGGCTCCTGCCTGCCACAAGTGTCTCTGTAGCCATCACAGCAACATTTTCCTGTTGTAAAATGATAAAATCACGTTT
>NW_008659359.1:40996-41557 GCF_000695815.1 Acanthisitta chloris
AAGCACTGACTCACAGGTGGGAATGAGAAGAGCCCAGGGAATTTTCTGCTCATGAGGCTGTGGCATGCGCACAGTCACTAACTTAGGTGACAATCGACTGCCCATTCCCAGCCCATCTTCATCCTATCCCAGAGCCCAGAAGGAGTTTCTCAGAGTGCCACTGCTGTTAAATGTTTTATTAGAGATCGAAGCCAATGCAGGATATTGAGTACTTGAGGAGCAGAGCAATACAGTGAGTGGTTCCAGGGTTTAATACCTACCTGATTGGATTTCCAATTAGGAGCCATGCACAGAAACCAGTGCTGAGCAGGGCAGAGAGCTCTGAGCACCATGAATCTGGGCCATTTAGCTGTATGAATTCTTCCTCTCTTCCCTCATGATTCATCTCGAGAGCAATTCAGATCCTCGTAATAATGTGCTCCCAATTAAAGAGTAAGACTGGCTCTGAAGGATTACATGAAGGAGTGACTTCTGCAGCAGCACAGGTTTGTACGAGCTGCCCTTCCTTTGTTCCTATCGAGCAAAGTCCTGTGTCAACCAGTAGGAAGAAAAACTCCTGCT
>NW_008659359.1:41568-46260 GCF_000695815.1 Acanthisitta chloris
CCATGGTGTCTTCAATTAAATTCCAGTCTGGATTGGGGCTGGGGGTTTCAGAGCTCCACCCCAAAGCTGTGCTGTGGTAGATGCAGCATCCCTGATTCAGCCTGGAGAAGAGAAGGTTGTGTGGCGATCTCAGAGCAACTTTTCAATATCTGAAGGGCCTACAAGGAGCTGCAGAGGGACTCTGTGTTAGGAACTGCAGTGATAGGACAAGGGGCAATGATTCCAGTCTGGATTGGGGCTGGGGGTTTCAGAGCTCCACCCCAAAGCTGTGCTGTGGTAGATGCAGCATCCCTGATTCAGCCTGGAGAAGAGAAGGTTGTGTGGCGATCTCAGAGCAACTTTTCAATATCTGAAGGGCCTACAAGGAGCTGCAGAGGGACTCTGTGTTAGGAACTGCAGTGATAGGACAAGGGGCAATGGGTTCAAAGTGAAGGAGGGAATCTAGGTTAGATGTTAGGCAGAAGTTTTCCCTGTGAGGGTGGTGAGACACTGTCCCAGGTTGCCCAGGGAGGCTGTGGCTGCCCCAACCCTGGCAGTGTTCACAGCCAGGTTGGCTGAGCCTTGAGCAACCTGCTCTGGTGGGAGGTGACCCTGGGCAGGGCAGGGGGTTGGGGCTGGATGATCTCTAAGCTCCATTCCAGCCCTAAAATTCTACAATTCTATGATCACAGAATAGTTTGTGTTGGAAGGAACCTTACATATCATCTCCTTCCAACCCCCTGACACAGGCAGGGACACCTCCCACCTGCTCAGGTTGCCCTTGCACCATGTCCCTGCTCAGGCAGCAGCACTGCCCTGTCTGTTACCTTCTCCTCAGCACAGACGTCAAGGCAGAAGCTGCACATCTCTCCTGTGTGCTCAGGCCTCACTCTGATCCCCCTGAAGCCACCACATGCCCCTGTTTGTGGCTCCCAACAGCTCCAAACCATCAGATCCGCCGAGCGCCGCGGGAGCGTGGCAGGAGCAGCACAGTCAGACTTTTATGGCCACAAAGGCCACGTCGCACCTGCTAACGGCTGTGACTAGACTTGCAGACAGCACCAGGTGTGCAGTGCAGCAGATTGCACAACTGGGTGTGCCTTCAGCTGTGTGCAGAGCCAGGGGGAGCCTGCTTGGAAATCGCCCTGATCCAGCAGAGCTCCTCTCTGGCCAGGGATCTGCTCAGCACGTGTCTCAGGAGCAATTCCCTCAGCTGCCCTTGGCCTGGCCCCAGCCCTGGCCCTGCAGGGAGTTGAGAATGTTTCTGGCCAGCAGGGAGGGATGGTGATGAGGGGGCAGGTGAGCAGGGCAGGATCACCCCCGAGCACCCAGGGGAGCGAGAGTGGCCAGGACCCTGCACCCCATCCTGCACCTGCCAACACCAAAATCACAGGCAATCCATCTTCTGTGTTCAGAGTGCCAGTCCTTCAGAGATGTTTAGTCAGGTCACTCTTTGGTGCTTAGAATCACAGAATCATCAAGGTTGGAGGAGATCTCTGAGATCATTAAGTCCAGCCATTAATCTGCCACTGCTGGAACCCCTAAACCCTAAACCAGATCCTTGAGATCCAGACAGGCTCTGAAACACCTCCAGGGATGGTGACCCCAACACCTCCCTGGGCAATATCCCAGAGCCTCAACACCACAACAGGGAAAACATTTCTCCTCACATCCAATCTGACTCTGCCCTGGCTCAGCTCAAGGCCATTCCCTCTATCCTCTCCCTGCAGCCCTGGCAGGACACACATCCCCCACCTCTCTGCAGCCCTGTCAGGGAGTTGCAGAGAGCCAGGAGGTTACCCCTGAGCCTCTTCTCCAGGCTGACCAAACCCAAGTCCCTCAGCCCTTGCCCATGTGCTCCAGCCCTTTGCTGCCCTCGTTGCCCTTGGCTGGACTCGCTCCAGTGCCTCAATGGCCTTTGGGCAATGAGTGCCCAAAGCTGAGCACAGCACTGAGCTGGGACCTCCCCAGTGCCCAGTCCAGGGGCATAATACCATGAGACAATACCATGAGGCCTGGGAACAGCTTGGGGCTTACAGCCACTTACAGTTGTAAAGAGCAGTACCGAACAGGGTCCATGTAACTTGCAAGGTGCTGGTGACATCTCCTCTGCCACCTCACAGTGAGACTGGCAGCAGCACTGCACCCAAAGCTTTATCATTTCAGGCTTCATTAGAAGTCTGAGTCATAACTTCAGGTTCATTAGATTATTTCCGCATCTCAAAGTCACATCGTAAAGACGACAGAGAAGGGAAGGTTTGGGTTATAAATGCCAAGCACTTGCCTGTACTCAGGGAGACACTGATCTCCTGGGGGTGCCTGCATGAGATCAGAGCTCTGCAGGCTGGAGCCAGGACTCATTAGCAGCAAGTTGGGACTGCTTTGTGCTGACCTGGCCACTCTCCGTGGATGTATGTGTGGTGGCACATCCAAAGGATGCATCAAAACCACAGATGGGATTTTAAGGTTCCATTAGAGGACCTTTATTTCTGCCTGGGCTTGGCCACTGTGTATTGGATTTGCTTCAATGATGATCTTTGAAATGAGCCTTGATGAGAGAAGTGGAATCTGAACTGCTCTGGTTTTATTTTTAAAAATATGAATCATCTACTGTTCTGAAAAAAAAAGGTTGAAGCCCTTTCCCCCTCGTTTTCAGACCTGTCTCATTGCTTATAAAAGTCCCTACCAAAATTAGCAGGGACTGACCTGCGTCCCCAGGGGGGAACTGATGGGTCCTACCCAGTGCAGGTGCTGGGATTTGAAGGCACTTCCATGAGTTGTGTATTTAGTGTGAGGTATCTCCTCCTGACCATCTGTCCCCCCATGGGCTCTCACCAAGGCCGTGGAGGCAACGGGAGTGCACCTGGTGAGGAGCAACTCCAGGCCCTGGGTGAGGCAGGTGAGGTAATGTTGGCTGAGGGAAAGCTCAAGGCATGGCATGAAGAGCCTCATTAGCAGTGTAGTTGTGTCCATGTGCAGTTCTGGGTGTAAATAAAAAAATTCTGCTCTGAGACCTTGGAGCTCTGAGGACTCTCCACCACACAGATTTATTTGCCCAAAATACTGCATTATACAGAGAAAAAAAAAAGCTTTTTGACATGTGTACACACACATTTCTTAGCTTGACACTAAGCAGATAAAAATCTACTGTGTCATTCCTAATTTTGATGGAATCAAAGAGATTCTTTGGTAACAACAGCCTGGAATAAAAGGCATTATTTATTCCAGACTGCAGTGGTTCATAGAGGCCTCAACAGCAATCAGGACACATTGTAGTACACAGAGCAGTAGAAACTCCACCTTAAATCACCTTCCAATGCAAATACACCAGACAGACAGAATTTATTTGCTTCTCACAACAACTCGGACCTTGACTCACCACAGAGCAGGCACAGTTCAACACAACTGGGGCTGAAGTGTCTGACCCTACAGACTCAGTAGGAGAACCAGCAAGTAGCAGTTCTAAAAGCTTTTTCTTCAAAAAAAACCCCATTATTTATACACCTATTTAGACAGACAGTGATTTAAAATCAGGCATTGGCACCATCAGGCTCCTGTGCTGCTGTGGGCTAGTTTGCATCCTCTGAACACCCTCAGCACTCCTGGAGGCACATACAACAAATAACACAAAGCAGTGCATAGTTCAATTGCCAAACTTGGTTCTCTTTCATTCATGCCCTGAACAGCTTCAGGTGACAAACAGTTCACACCTAAAATACACTTAGAGAACAAGTAATGCACGCTCTAATTAGGGCACTTCATTAAATTCAGCTGTGCTGCTCAGGATGTCTGTGCACAGCACAGGATTCCAGGTACTGCACAAATCATGATACAATCACAGTAAAGCACTTCCAGTCATTAGATTTCAACAAGTGCTGTCTGAGGGGTAGTCCATTCTTCCCCTTTGGGTGATAAGGAAACCAAGGGCACAGAAAACCTCAGAGAAATCACTTGTGTTAGTCACCTCAGAGCGAAATTAAAAGGATTTGGCCTCTCTACTCCTGCCCTGGAGGACAAAGTTTGATGTAATCAATCAGGTATTACCCACAGAGCAAACACAGCAGCATGTGTTCCAGCAGGAGCCCCAGACTTCCCTCCCACCCCTACCAGAGCTGCTCAGCATTGTAGTGGGGACAAACAGGAGCACAGACCCTTCCAGCTGCTCCATTGTCCCCGTGACACGTGAGCAGGAGGATTTACAGACGTGTTTGCTTATGAAATAAAGGTTTGCATGTTCAGAAAGGCAAAGGCCTCCCCTGCACAGGAGCTACACTGCACAGAGGACCTGCTCCCTGGGAGCTGTGCTGAGCTTGGGATCACAGTCAGGGCAGCTGTGGCTCACAAGGTTTGCTGCCTCCCTCCCAGAAAACATCAGAAACGGATGTGGATGAATATGAAGGACATGGAACTGTTGGAGGAAGTCCAGAGGGGGCCACAAAGTTGCTAAGAGCACTGGAGCATCTCCCCTGTGAGGACAGGCTGAGGGAGTTGGGGCTGTTCAGGCTGGAGAAGAGAAGGTTGTGTGGAGACCTCAGAGCACCTTCCAGGAGCCGAAGGGGCTCCAGGGAAGCTGCAGAGGGATCTGTGTTAGGAGCTGCAGGGACAGGACAAGGGGCAATGGGCACAAATTGAAGGAGGGAAATTTAGATTAGATATAAAGCAGAAGTTTTCCCTGTTCTGGTGGTGAGACACTGTCCCAGGTTGCCCAGGGAG
>NW_008659359.1:46322-80378 GCF_000695815.1 Acanthisitta chloris
GGGAGGTGTCCCTGCCTAGGGCAGGGGTTGGGGCTGGATGATCTCTAGCTCCATTCCAACCCCTAAGATTCCCTGATTCTATGCACTGACCACACTGACAAACTCATGTGACAGCTGCACTGAGCTCCTGAGCAACACTTCCATCAGTGCTGTGAGAAAGGACAACTGGACACATATAATTAACCACTGGCTAAAAGCAACATTTGCCTCTGAAAGGCAAATCTTGGCCCCAGTGATGCCAGTGAGTGCTTTGCTAATGACGGAAAATGGGTCAGGATTTTAATTCACATATTACTGCCAAATTTATTTTCAGAAAGATTTGCTCTGTGAGAAGTTGGGTTGATTGAGACAGGCAGACCTGCAGCTTTCTGTGCCCTCAGAACCAGCAGCAAAGCTTTTCTCCCAATGCTTTGGTTTTATTTCTTAGGCAGTTTGGGTGCTATGTTGTTGTGGAACCACGTGAAGCCGAAGATGACACCCATCGTCTTCGGGAGAGTCTCGTCATAGGCAAACTTCATGGATTCTTCCAAAGGTACCTCCACGACTTCAATCAGCTCTCCTTCCTCAGGCTGGCCACCTCCTGCACTGCTCCTCAGCTGGTCAGTTACCTCTGCGTAGAACAACGTCTGCCTGGAGCCTGTCACACCAACTCCAGACCTGGGAGAGAGCAGGGAGAACCTTGTGTTCAATACAGAAGTGGCAGCAAGGAATTAGGAATGGAAACCTGGGCCCTTGACTAGTGCCACTAATAACAGCAAAATTGCATGTCCTTACTCTCTGCTAGTACACTCAGAACCTACAATGGCAGTTTTGTTCAGGCACAAATTGATTGTCACCTTCATGCAGAAGAACCAACAGCTTTGAAGGCAGTTGCATATGAAATGGATCTGTCTCCAAACACAGGACCCAGGGAATGGGCTGAAGTTGTGTCAGGGGAGGGTTAGGCTGGAGATTAGCAACTGGTTCTTCTTCCCCCAGAGGTGTTTGGGCACTGAACAGCTCCCCAGGGCAGTGTCACAGCCCCAAGGCTGACAGAGCTCCAGAGGTGTTTGGCCAATGCTCTCAGGCACAGGGTGTGATGGTCAGGGATGTCTGTGCAGGGCAGGAGTTGCACTGGATGATCCTTGTGAGTCCCTTCCAGGTCTGATTGTTCTGTAATATGCTGCAGCTCTGGAGAGTGTGAATTTGGGAGGTAACTAAAATATCCCCAGTTTTGTATGGTGAATTGCTGCTCTCCAGAGAAGTCACCAGAAGGTTTTCAGCTGAGCCCAGGGAGAGCAGAGGGTCAGGTTGACTCCCAGAGGGGCACACACCTCAGGCTGGAGCTCCCAGGGGATCTGTGCTGTTGTGCTGCATTTGTTTGCTTGTTTTTGCACAAATATTTAGATTCTTTATTCTTAAGAAGATTATGCCCATTCACAGCTGGAGCTTGTGCTCAAGGGCTGGATAGGTACAAGGCAAGGCAGCCTGGGACTCCTTCTCTATCCTTCCTGAACTTAGCCCTGACCCCAAAGAGCCACTGAAGCTCACACAGACCCCGAGTAATTCAGGTTCCTGCTAAATTTGCTTCTGTGGATTTAGCTGAGGATACTTTAGATTATGTAGTCTTTCTTCAGCTAGACCACTAGCTGTGTATTATACTTCTCATTTGTTAATCCTCTATTTCCTCAGGACTATTTAATTTAGGCATTATTAAACAAGGGCTAAGCACATAATCCACTCATTTAGCCCTTCCAGGAAAATATTCACATTGTAATCACAATGTCTTCATTTCACATGATTACAAGTGACTTTCACATCCAATCTGGATGCAGAGTTCACTGAAACTATGAATGAGGCATTAGGGTGAAAAATTAGCTTCCATATTCCTACACACAGAGAGGGTTCTCAGATCTCAGATCTCAGATTTGTAGCAGTTATGATCTTGGAGTGTACATCCAGACTCCACCAACCAGTAGTCAACCAACTCTGTGAGTTAATCCAGCACACAGCACAGCCCAGAGCAGGAGTTACTCACTTGGCTCCCCATTTTCTGACACTGGCAATAACTTTTTTTTGAGGATTCAGAGTGACTACTGCAGTTGGTTTCCTGCATCAATATACATTCTTGGTTTATAGGGAATATGGAGCAAAGAGCGAATTCTTTTCCTAAAATGACTTCTGACACGTTCTGTGACTTTGGACAAGGAGTTTCATTCCTCCAGGATCATCGACATCTTCATTTGTTAGGACATTTCATGGTTAGGGTGTTGAGGCAGTGGGTTAAGTTTTCTCTTCTTAGAATCACAGAACCACATCAAGGCTGGAGGAGAACTCTGAGACCATCGAGTCCAACCATTAACCTGCCAGTGCTGGAACCTCTAAATCCTACACCAGATCCTCCAGTGCCACATCCAGACACCTCTGAAACACCTCCAGGGATGGTGACTCCACCACCTCCCTGGGCAATATCCCAGGGCCTCAACACCACAACAGGGAAAACATTTCTCCTCACATCCAATCTGACTCTGCCCTGGCTCAGCTCAAGGCCATTCCCTGGACCTCAGTGTCTTTCCTTTGTTATGATGCCCAAAGTTTGGGCATTTCTTCATGTACATTGTCAAATGATTTGCCACAGAAACCAACCAAAAACTGTAACAACACATATCCAAAGGAGAACATACCCACATGGTCTTCCTTTCTTATCTGATTACCTAACTTACCTTTCTCTGGGGCAACTTTGCCACAAGGTATTAATTAAAACCTCATAAAACCTTCCAAATGAGCCATCAATAAAATCAGAGTGTGCTGGTGTTGATTCTTACGTCATTCTATTCTACTCTTCCCTCTCCAAAAAAGCCAATCTAACTTTTCTAAGCCTACTTAGAATCCCTTCACTATTTCCACAGTGACTTTGCAGAGTGTTGCATGACATTATTTATAAGCAGTTACTGCTTTTGTTCACTAACTAAATGTGCGTTTCAGTGGTTTCAGAAAGAAGTTGAAAGTTATAGAAATATACTTTGATTCATTAAAAAGGGCTTATTTCCTACCTATTTTTTCCTTGCTCTTTCTCTGGATGCTCTGCCTTACACTGCCAACTGACCATTTTTGCACAGATCCACATGGAATGCCCTTTACCAAATTAAATCTTCTCCACTCCTGCTGGCTGATGTCTTGCATGACATTTCCAAGCTCCTAATGCATCCTGCTTGTCCTCAGAAAATTGCCCTCAAGTCAATGCTATTGACATTTCATTTGCCTTAGGACCTCTGGGTTTTGTAGAAATCACAGGTTAGGTTTGTTGCTTTAAAGAAATGAAGAGTTTTTACACACACAAAACATTGTCCATCTCAGGGATCTGGGGCAGAGAGGGAGATGTGGGTCTGGCTGGTCAATGGGCTGCAGGCACCACAGTGTGTGCACTGTGCTTTGGGTTCAGCTGTCCCTAGGCACTGCCTACACTTCTGCACACTTCCTTGCACTTTTGAGCCTGATGCCTAAGGAATTTTGAAGGGCCTTCAATGATGGTTCTACTCCTTTTCCTGCTCCTCTCTCCCTCCACCCCAAGTCATATGCCCTTCCTTCCCCCAGGATTTCACACCACGAATGAAATGCTTTGCCATGGCCTGAAATGAGTCACCTATTAACAGATTAGAGCTAGATTAATTAGCTTTGCATCTGTGGAAATCACAGGGGTCAGCACACCCGAGCTGCAAGCGATGAGTCTCACCCTGGGAAAACCACCCTCCTGGGAAAGATGCCTTGCCAGGACAAGCAGGGCTGGGGCTGGGGGAGGCTGAGCAGGCTCTGAACTCCCAGCACTCACCAGCCCACAGTGAGACTCTGGATGTCAGTGCCAGCCTGGGGGTTTAGCACTCTGCTGCCCAAACCAGCACGTCTTGGCTCGTGCTGACCCAGACCTGCTAAGCCTGGCTTGACCTAGCTGGTTGTTCCAGATGTGTTCTGATGTGTCTGCATGGTGCTTGGCTCTTATTTACCTCTGGGGGACAAATACCAATGATCTATATGAAGCACAGCTCTGTTTTCTTCACTTCCTCATGGTGAGGATCAGCTTTCTCCGAGAAGCTCATTAGTCACTTCAATACCTGACAAACACTCTTTGTCACATCACTGGGACGTGAGCTCACAGAGCCTGTAACTTCCACAGACAGAGGCTTCTAAAACCAGAAGTCTGTGAGCACTAAGACAGTTGAAACCTCTACTACCTTTCACAGCAGCAAGTCAAGGAATGTCAAAGTAAGGGTGCCCAAGGGGTTTGGTTTTCATCACGACAGTAACTTAAATATGAGTTCAACACATCAAACCAAGACTGGATGCTGCTTTCCCATACCTCATTTTAAACAAAGCACTCAGACCCTGTGCTTAAATCCTGCTATGCCTCTCAAAGCCCTGGGAACACACTTGTAGGCAACACCACACCAGAAAAGGAGAGTCTGCAGAATGACTGTGGAGCTCCTCTCACCTCCTGCCCAGGGCTGGGACTTGTGGCAGCACAAGGCTCTAACATTTTCTACCTACTTCCCTCTCAGACCAGGGAGAACATAAGAAACAGATTGTCACTGCAATCTGTTTCTGAAACACAGCAATAGCAGCTACCACAAAGCCTTTGTTCAGCTCTTCCCTTTTATCCAGTGCATAAGGAAATCCACAGCACATGAAACAGAGCTCACAGAATGGGACTTTTCACTCCTCACAGCTAAGTCCACAAGCATAAAGATACAGCACACATGTATTTTTTATCACAAGTGGCTAATAGTTTCTTATTGCTTTAAAAAAACAAAGGTTTAGCAGGGCCAAAAAGCCACAAGTGAGATTGAGTTCATCTCACGTTTGCCAGCACTCAGTGAGTTTCTTTCACCTGAGTGTGTGCAGGTTTGTAAGCAGGGCCAAAATTCACAGAATCAGAGCTGGAAGGGACCCTTGAGGATCATCCAGTCCAACTCCTGCCCTGCACAGACATCCCTGACCATCACACCCTGTGCCTGAGAGCATTGGCCAAACACCTCTGGAGCTCTGTCAGCCTTGGGGCTGTGACACTGCCCTGGGGAGCTGTTCAGTGCCCAAACACCTCTGGGGGAAGAAGAACCAGCTGCTAATCTCCAGCCTAACCCTCCCCTGACACAACTTCAGCCCATTCCCTGGGTCCCGTCCCTGGCCCCAGAGAGAAGAGGTCAGAGCTGTCCCTGCACTTCCTTCCCTGAGGAAGTTGTATCCAGCCATGAGCTCTGTCCTCAGTCTCCTCTTCTCCAGCTGAACAGCCCAAGTGTCTCAGCCACTCCTCATGTGGCTACCCCTCAAGGCCCTTCACCACCTTCATTGCCTCTTTTGGACACTCTCTATTAATTTACACTGTGGTGCAGTGCACACGATGTTGAAGGTGAGGCTGCCCCAGCACAGAGTTTGTGCTCCATATCAGCTTTTCCTGTTCCTCAGCCCTGGGTGTTCACCTCTGCCAACCACTTATATGCTCAGAACTACTGTAGTCCTAACTATGACATCCACAACTATTGCCTTTTCAATGTGAGGGAACAAGAAAAACAATATTTTACACTCTATTCCTCTGCAGCAACATGGGGAGCAAATAAACTGACTTGTCATTGTGAAGACTTATTAGTTCAACTCACATTTCTGACAGAAAGCAATTAAAAGCTAATTTTCTCATATTTTTTTCAATATTTAACCAACACAAAATCTATAAACCATCAACATCCCCATCAGCAACATTTTCTTTCATTTCAACCTGACACAGCCAATGTGCAGAGCCCTGGAAGCAATTCCTCCTTTTGGAAGGTGTAAGCCATCTGGATGCAGAATTTGGGTACAAAGGGAATACATAATTCATGTTTACAAATATTAAGTGTGACCCAAATCTCTGTTCTTTGGACTGAAATCAGGATCCATTTAGGCACACAACACGGATGGTTGGTGACACTCAGCCCCCATTGTCACTGCTCAGGACCTTTGTGAGCTCTGAGCAGCAGGTGCAGGGAAAAGCAGGGCAGTCATTAACATAAAATTATATTCCATTGTGCCATCACCCACCAGGTGTGCAGGCAGGTGATCCTCCTAATGAGAATGCACTCCAACATTTGCAGGGCTATTATTCCTTCTCCAGCAAAACCTGTGAATGTAAACCATTTTCCCCTCGTTGCACAGAGGCTAATAGCCATGGCCCAGTAATTGGAGCATCCCATATTAACTCCCTGAATGCTCCTCTTTGTTGCAGACTTTTGGGAGAGAGAAATCAGATGTAGGAAGATTAAAGTAAGTACCTATGTTAATACAGTTGGGCCCTTCAACTGACCCAGCTGATTTCTTTGCAGCAGGGCTGAGAACCTCCAGCTCCAGTTGGATCTGGTTCTTAGCCAAGAGTTTTTCACAACCTCTGAGAGGAAATAAAGACAGAATGAAGGGAAAAGGAAATGAACCAGAAGCCAGGCTGAATGAAGCCTTGAGCAACCTGCTCTGGTGGGAGGTGTCCCTGCCCAGGGCAGGGGTTGGGGCTGGATGTGATGTCTATGGCCCATTCCAACCCATAAATTCTATGATTCTATGATTCATTCACATTCACCTTCTGCTTGGCATCTGTCTATAACAGGAGCAGATATTTCTGCTTCTCAAAGTGTGATTCCCCTGTCATCCCCCAGTCAAGTCCCTCTTACTGTGTTTGTCTTTCTGGTTATCTGCCCTCAATTCATCCTCCTTCATTCACCCACGCCACGTGTCCTCCTGCTGCTGGAACAACTTGTTCCACAGACTCTAACTCAGCTGGTGAACATTCCCCAGTCCTGGCTTCTTTCCTGGCTCCCCAGTGACTCCACAGCTACTCTGTGGAGCATTGGAGGTAATTGTGTCTGAGAGCTGCTTAATTCAGTGCTTGACTTCTAGCTGATGAGTATTAAGTCACTGGAGCTTTGGCAGAGCTTGAGCATGTGGTCCAAGGGGTTAGCTCTGTGTGTGTATGGATGACCTGTGGCAGTTCTGTGGTCAAAATTTTCCTGTTAGCTAAGAAACACAAACCAAAAATACCCCCAAAAGCACTGCTGCAGGTCCTGGTCATTAATGAGGAAAAACCCCACTGTGTTAATCAGCTCCAGTCCACACTGCTCCCACTGCTTGGGAACAAAGTCCTGTTGAACAGTCTAAGGACTTTCCTCATTTTGCTACAGACAATTCTTCTCCACCACAATGAACTTTCTCCAGGTCCATTTGGTCCTCAGTAATTACTAATCATAAATATGTTGATGTGGTTTTATTTATATCAAGAAAGGAACAAGAGCTAATAGATTGATCAGGAATGTATCAACTGCATTCAAACCTCAGCTGTAATGGGATAAGAGTTGCTGTGGACGGGGCAGCACACAAACCATCCAACCTCAGCTCATTGAGGCTTTGAACACTACCTAATGTGCCAGGTTCATCAAGAGGTTAGGAGATCATGATATACTTAGAAACTGAAAAAACCTGAAATACAGAATCACAGAATCATCAAGGCTGGAGGAGAACTCTTGAGATCATCCAGTCCAACCATTAACCTGTCACTGCTGGAACCCCTAAACTCTAAACCAGATCCTCCAGTGCCACATCCAGACACCTCTGAAACACCTCCAGGGATGGTGACTCCACCACCTCCCTGGGCAATATCCCAGTGCAAAACCAGTATGAAAATGGCACTCATGGAATGGGGATCACTGCCAGATTGGCAACACACCTAAATGGAATTCCACTGGGGATCATCCCCTATTCAATACAGCTCAGCATCTTATCTTAGGACTCATATGTTGAAGCACAGAGTGCAGGCAGCAAAGCTGGGACAGATGAAGAAGCTAGAGATAAATATTAGAATTCAAAGCCATCAATCTCCCGCAGCTTGGAGAAATTGTCTGAAAACAACTGCAAGCAATTCAGTAAAGGCAAGTTCAAGGCTGTGTGCTCAGGCAGCAACAACCAATGGCACAGACAGGGACAGGAGGGGAATGACAATGCAGCACTGCTGCAGAAAATGGCTTTGAGGGAGGCACTGTGGGCCATAAACACATCGACAATGTAGTGATTCTGCAAGAAAGGGCAAACAACACCATACAATGTACAAACAAAATGGTCTGCAAGACCATTTAGGTAATGATCCTGCTCTGTCTGACCCTGGGAAAGGCCCACTAAAGTCCTGTCAATCTAGCTGGGCCTGATGTTTGGAAGAGAGGCAGTGTAGAGGAGACCCCCCAGAATCCCTTCCATCCCTGATTCTTCTCTGTGCCCTGATGCACTGGCTGCACCAAGTGCTGAGCAGCTCTGCTGAGCTTGCTGGGACAGCAGATCAGAGCAGACCACGATGCATTGTAATTACAATGGCATGAATATGCATCAATGGAATGCTTTGTATTGACAGTCATAGCATGGAACAGCAGCATAAGCCATTTGGAAGAACCTGCTGCTCTTGGAAAAAGCCCAGAAATTCTTATATGTAATGTAGCCATTACCGGAGAAATGTCCTGAGCAGACCCGAAGGAAACTGATTATCTCCTGTCCCTGCAACACATCCTCAAGGGTCAGAAAGAGATGCCAACCCTTGGCTGAAGGAGGAAGAACGGACACTCCTAATAGGGAGACCATAACATTTAGAATCAGTCTAATACAGAGCAGGGGGAGTCAAACCAAAGGACTGTAAAATACCAACTCTGAAGCTTCAACCTTCCATAGGAACCAAAGAAGTAAATACTATCTCTACAGACCCTTCTGACCTCAGCTTGGATCCCTTGGGCGGAAAGCTGTGTCCACATGACAATGGGGGACTGGGGGATTAGGAACCCTTTGCATGGGTCTCCACAGAGAAAACTCCAATTGTTTCCTCTCCTCACAAGTCACTGCAAGTGAAACAAAAAGCAGCTGAAAGAACAACCACCTGTAAGATACAAAGACATCTCAACAACACACAGAGACTTGTAGCCAGAGATAAATCACTAAGAGACTCAAACTTCCCCACCGAAGCCCCAACCTTCTCCAGCTGCAGAAATGACATTCTGCTTCTCCTGTTTGCATTTGTGTCCACACAGACATACCAATCTGTCTGTGTGCTGCAGCCTGGCAGAGTCACCCAACCTCCACCACTCCCTGGACAGCTTCAGCTTATAAATCCAGAAGACACATTTCCTTTGAGTAGAACAAACCCTTAATCTGGCTTCAATGCGTGGTCACAGACAGCTCTATGATCCATCCCCTCCCCGACAGGAGCACTGCCTGCTAATCCAGCAGGAAACAGCCTTTGCCAGGATTGACAGCTGGGGGTTGTATTCAGCTCCCAAATTAAAATCCAATGACAGGGCCCAGTTCCATGGAGATGTCAAGCCAAAGAAAGAGAGTAAAAAACCTGCTGCTTTCTCTGTAAAATACAAACATACACAGAGTGTGGGTAACAATACAAAGAGCTGGGAATGGGATATAATGGGATTAAAGCTGTGTGCAAAGTTGCTCTCAAGGGTTTTGTTCCCCTACCAACAACTCCCATGTCGTGTTTTCCCACTTACATAGTAAGTTTTCCCCTTACTCCTAAAACATGCTGCAATCTATTTCAATAACTATTTGAAATCCGGCAAAAATACAAATATTTTCACAGTCAAACCAGCAAAATCTTCCTCTATAACAATAATTACTGTCCAGTTCAAGGAAGGTTTAATTACAGACCAAATCTTACGAGGAAATCTAATGGCACAGGTTCTCATCCTCCCACAAATCGTGTGAAAGGTTAACCAGAGCATCCTGGGCAGTTCTGCTATTAATCAGAGGTGGAAAACACCTGATATAGCAAAAAGGGACAATCCTAGTGCTGTAACAAACTGCTCTGCTTCCTAATATCCAACCTAAACCTCCCTGGCAGAGCTTGAGCCTGTGCTCTCCTGTCCTACTGCTGGTAGGACATGCTACATGCTGAAAACAACACTTTTCCTACACTTTCAATGTCCACATTGCTCTGACAGTGCTTAGGTAAGGGAACAGGGAACACTGAGGCCACTGCAACAGCCAAATACAAAGTGTTTTCCTTACTGCTGTTACCTGTAGGACGTGATCCTCCTCAGGTCTGTCACGGACACGCGGTAGCCACACTCCTCCAGGACTTCCTCACAGGCAGTTTCTTCTAGAGAAAGTCCTGGTTTGTCCACAATTCCAGCACAGAGCTCATAGGTCACTCCCAGCTTGGCAGGCAGGGGATTTTCCAGGCGAGAGAAGCTCTCCTTGTCCTGGTTCTGAAAGACTTGAGGGTGATGCCTTTCGACTTCACACATGTAAACAGCTTCAAACAGCCGCAAAAGAAAAAGAAGCAAGGTGGGAGATGCGTTAGTTTATTCAGATGGAACGGGAAAAAGGATGGTACACAAATTTTGCCCGGAAATTTATAACCTTGAGAGTGACACGGGATTCACTGTGCTATCTGTTCAGTTGATTGCACACAGGGACTGCAACTGCAAAGAGCAAAGGTTCTCTTGCCACGTCTGTAGAATTACTCCTTAAACTCCATCTTGATTCTGGCACTTGGATTTCTGGGATGAACTAGCCCCGTTTTTATATTTCTCTTTACTTGAAGGCGTGTGTGGATTTCTCCAGCTAATGCAAGCACGATAGAGAGGAAACAAGTGGGGCTAATTGTAGCTGAAAATTAAAGTTACAATGACCTGGAATTGTCCAACACAAAGTGCAAACAGCAGGTTTTAGTCCTTATTTAAGCCAAAGCTCTTACTGATGTGTCCTTCCAGGTACCGGATTTAGCTTGTTATTTCTCAAAACATTCCTCTAGAGAAATGTTGCTGCACAACAGTAAAGCACTACAGTGACTCATTAAGCACTTGGTCCCCAAGGAAGAGTCTGTACCCCAGAAATCTCTGCCTGGGCTCCTTCTGCAGTGCTGGTTGTGGCACCTCCAAAGTGCAGCATAGTGAGATCAGCACTGGAGAGGGCGAGGCCCAGATCAGTGCTTTGTCCCAAATCTCACCCTTCTCCAAGCTGCCTGTCTCAGGTACATCCAAACCTCTGAGATTCACACAGCTAAGCAGAGGAGTTTCCATTTCTGACTTGAAAGACATGACTGGAGAACAGTTTTTGCTTTAAAATGCAGCACGAAGCCATGCAAAGAACATTCCATGCCAGCTCTAAGGGACAGATCCTTGAAGGGTGTCTATTGTCATTATTCCAAACCCTTCTGAAAGCTAGGAAAATTATCATAACTCACAACCACAGCCAAGATTTCACTGAGATGAGCCAAAGCCGCTGAAAGTTTTCTTTCTCTTTTAGCATTGATGCATCCCTATCAGATCATTAAAGAAGGAACAATGCATCCCATTAAAGGCTTTGGGCACCAAAACAGGATGCAGTGTGAGGTAGAGGAACAGGAAACTGGGCCTGAAGTAACTCTGTCACAAGTATGTTGTACTCCTAAAGCCCATCCTGTCATTCCATCAGGCACCTGCTGTTCTCCTTCTCCTCAGCACAGCTGGGCCCTGTCTAGACCTAAAGCTCCATTCCCAGAAGGACCTAACCCAGCAGTGCTCTTCAGAGCTCAGCCCTGTGATATGCCAACACTTAAAGCCCAGTAACAGCTTTGCTCTGGAGATAAGGGAGAAAAGCAGCAGAACCAGCCACTCCTGAAGAGAGTCTAAATCTCAGAGTGGAGTTGGATTATGAATTTAGTATCACCCAGCTCACCAAGGTTCAGACTCAATTTGTCTCTCACAGATAAGCAAAGCCTAGGAACCCAAGCTGCCTGCTAACACCAGGGAACAGAGTCTCCCATACCTCTACTGAAGGTGCAAAATTGCATGAGTGATGCACCAGGTGATAAAGTGCTGATGGAAAACCAACCTGTGGCCACTGGTAGGGCACACCCCTGGGAGGGAAATCTGTGCCTCTCCTTTGCCATCACAGCCTGTCAGCTTATTGCAAAGGGACAAAGATTTGGAGAGCAGGAATCAGAAGCAAGAGCTTATCTCCTACCCACAAGTCCTGTTTGCTCTGTTGTCTTCCAATGGTTTATGTTTCTTTGGTCAGGAACTGCCACTGTATCATCATCACGCAGTGTCCTCCACTGTCAGATGGACACATGACATGAGCAGAACAGTGAGGACTCAGCTAGTGCTTATTAACATCTTGACTAATGACCCTGGGGCTACTCAGCTCTAAGAACTCCCAGAGTGGAAACTCCACTGGAACTGATGTTCTTGTCTTCCTGAGCACTGTCCCTAAGCTCAGGTGTCTGAGCAGCTCCAGCCTCTAGGGTGGTTAAACTCCAGGAACAGTTCAGCCTTTTTAGGCAGATTTGACACTTCCATACAGATAATGCAATTAATGTTTTGCTGCTTAGTTTAGGGTTTAGGGGCTACAGCAGTGGCAGGTTCATGGTTGAACTTGACTCCCCCAACCTTGATGAGTCTGTGAGTCTATGAACAGTTTTGTTCATCTGGCAAATAAAAGATATTGGATTATTGATAAACAGGTAAGCACTTTGCTTCAGAAGAGCCAAGCAGCGCAGTGTCAGTGAGAAGTTGCCCATTGCTGTCAGTAGGAGAGGACAGTGTGACACTAGCCCAGAAAGTTTCCTATGAAACCTATCAAGAACAGCCTTGCAATGGTCTCTTAGCAACAGTCAGTGAAATATCTTGTGATTGCTTTTAATTAACATGCACAGAATATGCATTTCATTTTTAACTTCCAGAGAGTAAATATTGCTTTGAATTAAGAAAACTGAGATAAAAACTCAAGGAAAAAATAGTGTATTAACCTAAATTCATAGTAATAACTGCCAAAATGAAGCTGTTCACAGAGTGGTGAAAAAGCACAGAGTCCTGCATTGCCCTCTGTCTAAATTCCCAAGGATACAATGCACAATCAGACAGGAAAAAAAGGGATATTTAAGACCAAATAACAGAAAAAGTAGAAACATATTGTGCTTCTGCCTATGAAATACTAGATAGGTCAAGAAGGAACTTCAAAAAACCACAATTTCTTGCATGAGCATCATGGAGCTGTTTGCAATGTCACCCAAAGGAGGACAATCCCCATCCTGAAGCAGAATATGAGGCTACCCTGAGGGTTGGTCTTTTCTCCCAGGTAACCAGCAGCAGGACAAGAGGGCACAGACTCAAGCTCTGCCAGGGGACGGTTAGGCTGGATATTAGGAAGAGATTTTTTATGGAGAGAGTGCTCAGGCATTGGAATGTGCTGCCCAGGGAGGTGGTGGATTCACCATCCCTGGAGGTTTTCAAGATGAGACTGGATGTGGCACTTAGTGCCATGGTCTAGTGACCACAGTAGGGTTGGACTTGATGATCTTGGAGGTCTCTTCCAACCTGGCTGATTCTATGATCCTATGATTCATCCACGGTGGAAATGTCCCTGGCTGGAAATCCTGCCCAGCTGAAAAGGGTGAGCGACCACACAGAGACACAGGACACAGAACAAAGGTTTTGTCCCCACACATGCACCAACTTCTAAGGGCTAAACCCTTGAAAGCTTCACCAGCGAGCCAAAGTGGAGCTAAAGAAGAGGATTACCTGGGCGGAACTGCTTCACCACAACAAAGCACTGCCGAGAAGTGTTAAAGATCAGGATTGACACGCTGAGGAGAGAAGAAAACAAAAGATCAATGCTTTGTGAAGGATCAGTGCAGAACTCTTACACTTACCTTGTGTGAATTTAATTGTAACTAGAGAAATACAGCGAGGATTTACTGCTAAAACCACAACACAACAAGATTCTCGTCCAAAATCCATTGAGGGACAGGTAAAAATTCATCTGGAGGGATAGGTAATGGGTTATGTTCACAAAGCCCAAGAGAACTCCTCCAAAATTAAGTCCCTTTTGTCTCCATGCAAAATCAGCACAAATCAATCCCTCCTTCCCAACAGTAAAACCTCACACTCCAGTCTAAGAACAGTGGTGCTTATAGTATAGTATAGCTTATAGAATAGTAAGAAATCCTTAAAAATGAAAACATTTTCTTCCCTTATATCAGTTCCAAATTAGCACAGCCAAAATCTTAGGTATTGTCTACTCTCATTCAGAAATAGATCTATAGGCACAGAACATATTTGTGTCTACTTGAATCATAGAATCAACCAGGTTGGAAAAGACCTCCAGGATCATCAAGTCCAACCCTACCGTGGTTACTAGACCATGGCACTAAGTGCCACATCCAGTCTCATCTTGAAAACCTCCAGGGATGGTGAATCCACCACCTCCCTGGGCAGCACATTCCAATTCCTGAGCACTCTCTCTGTAAAATAATCTCTTCCCAATATCCAGCCTAAACCTCCAGACACCAACCAAGCCCAATCTTGTATAAATTTAAACGAGAAGTAGTTTCAACTGCTGCCACATTCAAGAGTCACATTTTACTCTCCTCCCTGTCCTCTCTGGTTGCTCAAAACATGGGGAAATCTGACAGGCTGAGTATTTTGGATGCTCTAAAAACGTGGAGTGCTGATGTTCTCTGCTCAAAGTACTCTCAGATGTTACAAGTTTCAGGAAGAGCAGACAGGAGTCTCTCCTTAATTGGTACCTGCAAAAACAAGTGAATATTTGGCTGATTCCCCTGGCAGCATCCCCTCATTCCTTAAGCCTCACTGAAGCCATTGGGAAGTTAATTCATTATTCTATGAGTCCCACAAAGGATTAGAGCAACAATGGAATATTTGCAGGGTTGATTCAAACCTTCAGCTTGCCTTGTAAAAGAGCTGGATGTTTATTTTCATTGTTTGAGTTAGTAATGAAGCCTCAGAGCTGCCAGAGGAGCTGCTGCTTGAGGATTATTAACAGCAATGGCAATGTCTATTAGGACAACATACAAAAATCCAAAGAGAAGAAGGGACAAGTCCAGATGTTAACATTTATGTTTGTGGTTGCTGTTCTCAGAGACCTGCCTGGAGGATATTGGTGTATATTGATGCTTCCTGCCCCAGGAGATGTCATTTGCAGTGATTTTAAAGCAAAGGTTTAGCCTTCAGATAGGCTGGAGGAGAACACTGGCTCTGGTTACTGGCACAGGGGTCACTTCTGACCTCAGCTAGGATACCTGGGAGGTACAGTGCAGGCTGCTGGAAGAAATGAAGTTAAACCATGGACCATAATCAGAGAATCATAGACTTTCAGAGGTTGGAATGGAGCTTAGAGATCATCCAGCCCCAACCCCTGCCCTGGGCAGGGACACCTCCCACCAGAGCAGCTTGCTCAAGGCTCAGCCAACCTGGCTGTGAACACTGCCAGGGTTGGGACAGCCACAGCCTCCCTGGGCAACCTGGGACAGTGTTTTAATTCTTGAGTTTACTTAAATATCACTCTCTTATTCTTTGATTTCTTTTCCCCTTTGCATGGCTGTTCCTCTCCCCAGACTGGCACTGAGGGCAGACCCTGCACGAAATCAAGAGGAAAAGGAAGAGTGTGAAGGATCCTTTGCTTCTCATCCCTGGGCCTGAGGATGTTCCCTGCCTGGGAGTGGAGGCAGCAGCAGCCTCAAGCTGCAGATGAAGAGTGAAAACTTCCCAGAGCATATGGTTGCCCTTTACCTTTCCCTCCTTCCACCAGCTCAGGCCCAGTCTCCACCTTGGGCTTGTCTCCTTCAGCACATCTCATTAACTACCTCAGACCAACTCATTAAAAATGGCTCAGCTATTAGACATTATTTTTCCCTAAGAGTCAATCACTTCAGATTTTTATGGAACAGATGGGAAAATTAAAAACAATCTGTCAGAATTAAGGAACAGGATCAAATTAGCTGGAGAGGAGTAGCAGCAAGTTATTACAATTGTCTGCTTCTCACACCATCTTGAGATGGGAGGGTACAGAAACGGCACAAATCTGGAGAACTTTCTATTTAATTACTTCTAATTTTCTCAGACTGACAAACAATTCTGAACAGAAATTCACTTTTTTTTTTAACAAACCACAACACACAAGTTTTTTTTTTAATACAAATCACAGAGTAATCATAGTTGGAAGGGACCCTTGAGGATCATCCAGTCCAACTCCTGCCCTGCACAGACATCCCTGACAATCACACCCTGTGCCTGAGAGCATTGGCCAAACACCTCTGGAGCTCTGTCAGCCTTGGGGCTGTGACACTGCCCTGGGGAGCTGTTCAGTGCCCAAACACCTCTGGGGGAAGAAGAACCAGCTGCTAATCTCCAGCCTAACCCTCCCCTGACACAACTTCAGCCCATTCCCTGGGTCCTGTCCCTGGCCCCAGAGAGAAGAGGTCAGAGCTGTCCCTGCACTTCCTTCCCTGAGGAAGTTGTATCCAGCCATGAGCTCTGTCCTCAGTCTCCTCTTAACACAGATCCCTCTGCAGCTTCCCTGGAGCCCCTTCAGCTCCTGGAAGGTGCTCTGAGGTCTCCATACAACCTTCTCTTCTCCAGGCTCAACAGCCCCAACTCCCTCAGCCTGTCCTCACAGGGGAGATGCTCCAGTGCTCTTAGCAACTTCATGGCCTCCTCTGCACTTGCTCCAACAGTTCCATGTCCTTCTCACGTTGAGGACACCAGAACCGTGTGCAGTATTCCAGATGGGTCTCACCAGAGCAGAGTAGAGGGGAAGAATCATCTCTTTTGAACTGCTGCCCACACTCCTGTGGCTGCAGCCCAGGATTCGAATGAAATATTTCCACAGGCCACCAGGTCTGTACCTTCTGAAAACCCACAGTTATTTCAGTATCACACAAGGTTAGAGCAAGACAGTTCAGCTGATGTGAGTGGAGGATCCCCTGAGCCACTGCTTTCAATGGCTTTTCTTACTGCTGCAACGACCCAAACGTGTGAGTTCAGCTCTTTGCTCAGGCCTATGAGATAAAGAAAGTGCGTATATTCCGGATTTTTTGAATCATCACACAAAGAATTCTGTACGAAATTCATGTGAGATTTAGATCACTATTGTTGCAGATGATACAGGATACCAAAAGGGACTACTACAAAATCAGAGCTCCAAATCTATCCTTCTGTGGTGTCACACCACAGGTATTTGATGTTCCCTTCAAAATGTGACAACCAAAGCCTATTTTAGAATATTATATATGCATCTCTAAGCTTCAAAGTGATCAAGAAAGAGCAAACAGATAACATTTAAAACTAAAACACTCACAATGACTTTGGGGAACATCTCCACAAAGAAATCATACAGAGGATAAATGAAGCCTAAGCTGTTAGAGGAAGGTCACACAGAACCACGAGAAAAAAAAATAAAGGCAGGAATTTTAGACAAGGATTTAATCTGAGATGATATCAAAGTAGCAACAGGTTTCATGTGCACATGTCCCAGAGAGGAGTACAAGAGCAGTTCCTCATCGTTTTTTTTAGGAAGAAAAAGAATATTCAGGTAACAAGGTACAATCCTTACAGTTGAAAACACCTCTCAAAAGAGTTTAGGAAACCACTCCACTGTGTGCCACAGAAAACTAATTCCACCTTTGCTCCTCCCCCAACACAGCACAGCTCTGCATTCACCAAACTCACAGAACTGATGCTTTATGCCTTTCCAGCCCAGCAGACATTCAGATAGAAACATTACCACTTCACACTCTCCAGCCTGAGAAAGGAAGGTGGGGGGTCACAGAGCAGTGCAAACACACAGCATTTGACCACAGCAGTTGGGAGGTAGGGACAGATGAAACCTGACATGCTGCTAAAATGTGCACACACATATGGAGGCACAGGAAGCTGATTCTTTTGAAATACAGACTAGCAATTAAGATCAGCAAATGAACTTTGCCACAGCTTCATCAACATATCCTTCTAGAGCTGAAGGAAGGTTTTGGGGTGGGGGCTAGGGGGGCTTGTTCAGGGGTGGTATTGGGTTTTTTGTCTGAGGGTTTCTTTGTGCTTTCGAGTGTTGGGGGTTTTTGGGTTGGTTTCTTGGATATTTTTCAGGTAGAAATGTAGTTTCACTTTCTAGTCATCAGTTTGGTAATCGGCCTTCATGACTTTACTTCAGAGGGCTGTGCTGCCCTTCAGAGGGACCTCGACAGGTTGGAGGGATGTGCAGAGCAGAACCAACTGAGATTCAACAAGGACAAGTGCAGGTCCCGCCCCTGGGGAGGAATAACTGCAAGCCCCAGCACAGGTTGGCACTGACCTGCTGGAGAGCAGCTCCAGAAGAAGCGCCCCTGGGGAGGAATAACTGCAAGCCCCAGCACAGGTTGGCACTGACCTGCTGGAGAGCAGCTCCAGAAGAAGGACCTGGGGGTGCTGGTGGACAACAGGCTGTCCATGGGTCACAGTGTGACTTGTGGCTGAGAGGGCCATGTGCTCTGGGCTGGCCCTGCTGGAGCAGGAGGTGGGGCCAGATGAGCCACTGTGGTCCCTTCCAACCTAAGTTTGTGATTCTGTGACCTGTCAGTTGCTAACCTGAGCTACAGTGAATCCACAAGCAACTGCTAACCCTTGTGAAGTGCTTTCCACCAGACAAACATCAAATCCTTTAGTAGATGAAGACTGATTCAGCCTCTCTCCATCCTCAGCTATGGCCTTACTGCACTTTACAAATGTGATTAAAAAATCCCCATGGTATAGTAATAACAAAGACAAGGCCAAGACTCTCCCATGTGTCTGCCCATGAGCTAAGGCTCTCAGGGCTGGAGATGAGGACTTTGAACTACAGTGTGCTAAGTTACTGAGGAGGTGACACAGGCAGAGACTGACCTTTCTTCAGCTATCCTCAGAGCACCTCTGGAGCTGCTCGTGCCAAGCCTGGGAATGTGTGTCACACTCACTGTGATCAGGAATGAGCAGTGGAGGCTGAAGCACCTCAAACCAGCCTGACACGAACACCAAAAGCCAGAACTGGTCAGCTCTTAACCTCAGCCACTTCCACCTACTCTTCAAGGCTAAAAGGTATCTCAGCACTAGTTGAAAGCCTGTAATGCTGTTCCTGCTGCTATCAAGGAATAATCTCAGCCCCACAGGGAACACCTGAGGACCTGATAACAAGTGACATTTGATAAACCCAACCAAAGCACCAAAACCTCCAGAGCTGCAGCACCTCAGCTACCATTCCCAAAGAAACAGACTGGCAGATTCCAAAACAGAGACACAAAAACGGCATGGAGGAATAAAACCAAGGGATTGATTTAATCATTCCCCTCCACTCTCAACAGACATTTGGTTTTAAAATCCCTTTGATACAACCAGAAGAAAATAATCAAATCACGTGTGCAGCCACTGCTGCTGCTGAGCAGGTGAATACAAAGCGTACATGTCATATTTTTGCCCACATGGCTCATAAAGGAGAAAAATGTCAAGACTTCTGAATCACACTAGAAGAAAAGTGAGTAAGAAAACAAATAAATCATTTAGAAGTCCTGGACTTGATTTAGCTTTAAATTACACACTTGTTTTTCTTCTTGAAGTAACACAAATTTGGCTTTCTTTGTTCACAAAGTGTTGACAAACTGATTTTTTTGTATTGTTTTCCTTGTCAAGACTCTAATTCCATCTGGTATTTTTCAAATATTGTGTGTGAGAAACACCCCAGATCAGGATTAAAGAATGTTAGAGAACAGGTGTCCTTGCCTTGCTGGAATCAAGAATGACTTTGCTTTCGATGTGAAAGTGATAATCAAACACCCCCAAAGTTTGTTCAGAGCCAACATGGCAGAGCAGCTCTCTGGGAGGATCCATCCTTCAGGAGGACCTACTTCCTCTGACTCCAGAGTGAGTTTGGGTGGCCACAAGGGAGAACTGCACATAGCTCCTGTGCTACTTCTGTACTCAGACTGACCAGCTGGACACGTCCCTGGAAAGCTCTGAAGTGGCATCTAAAGCTCTGTCTCCTCCCTGTGCTCAGCACTGCACTCACTGTCCCAAGCCAGAGAACAGTCCCTTCCTTCCAGAACAGCCCTGTAATAACGCTGCACCCTTTGATTCCTCTCCAGAGCGACTCCTTCAGCTGCCCAGAGCTGTAAGCAGAACACAGACAGCCCTGAGAGAAACATGTGTGCTGGCACAGTCTGCACTGCCTCTGCTCAGGCTTCCTTCAAAGCTCTTCCCTGCCAAGGGCCAACACCAATCCAACTGGCTGCTTAAAATTCAGCCTGCTACAAAAGCAAAGCCATAAGCTCCTGCCCAAACCATTCACCCGTTCATACTCATCACAGGTGAAGTGATGTGGCAGAGGATGGTCAGGAGACTTGTGGATGCTGATGCCATTTGGGTGCTTTGTCCAACACATCAGTATCTAACACCCAGTAAAGGCAGAACAAAGTGCTGAGTGTGCCTAGGGGAAATAAACATTACTTAGCAGAAAATCCAAGGGAAGGTTGGTTTTGGTGAGCTGAAGTGCAGCAGGAAGTTGTCCATGGCACCACAGAGCAGGAAGTGTATGTCTGGTTAGTCACCAGAGCAGTGCAGGAGTGAGTTAACGAGTGCTAATGAGTCCATATATATTCACTTTGAAAAAAGAATTTATATCTACTTCCACAGCAGCAATTTGTACCCAACCTGAGGAGAGAATCAGGACAACTTCTGGGACAAACAATCCTCCCAGCACCCTGTTTTCACATCACCAAGAACAAAACAGCAAGCAAATTCAGCTGCAAAATAAATGAGACATCAAAGTTCGTTGTTCTCAATGACATTCCTCAAGTGTCATATCTTGGCCAGTATCCCAGGACACCCTTGGAACGACACATTGCATCTCAATGGGAGCCTTTCAACAAAATGTTTTAACAACTAAACTCAGGTTTGATGCGAAGTTATCTGAGTCAGTAAAGCTTTCTGGGCATTACGTGCGACAGATGTCGGAGCCTGATGGGCCTTTGTTGCAGTTCCTAACTGTCTGTGGAACTGCCACTTAGAAATGCTGCCACGTAGTAAGGCCAGTAAATAATCCATTAGAATGGCCTAAGGATGACTCCAAAGTGAAATGGCAAAAATCAAAGGTTTCAAACCATGCCAGGTTTCAGGGACAGCTCATAAATAGGTGGGGGATGTCTCTCCTGCCATGGCTGCAGGGAGAGGACTCAAGGGAATCAACTCTATGATCTACTTCAGTAGTCTGGAAAGAAGATGAAAAAAGAACAAATAGACAGGTCTTAATGGACAGGAACTTGGACAAGGAGACCATTGAATAAGTATTCTTTGAGCTGAGCCAGGGCAGAGTCAGATTGGATGTGAGGAGAAATGTTTTCCCTGTTGTGGTGTTGAGGCCCTGGGATATTGCCCAGGGAGGTGGTGGAGTCACCATCCCTGGAGGTGTTTAAGAGGTGCCTGGATCTGGCACTGGAGGATCTGGTTTAGGAGTTACAGCAGTGACAGGTTAATGGTTGGACTTGATGATCTGAGAGATCTCCTCCAACCCTGATGCTTCTATGAGTCTACAAAATAAAAAGTTCAAGTGTTCTGCCCTAAGTAAATAAAGAAAACCACCAATTTTCTTTCCTACCTACCAAACCCCTAATATGACATGAATGACACAACTTTTGCCAGGTGTAACTGCACAGTCTCAGTTCCATCAGTGAGAACACAGACAGAAACGAAGCCGTCCACATTTTCCCCCATTTTCCCATTTCTAGAACAAGGGTTTCAGTATTTTCCTCTTTCCCAGAGGCATTTTCAGCTGAGGTTCTCCACATGACAGCACATTTCCCAGTTTTCACTGAGGCTGGAAGGGACCACACCAGTGGGTCATAGGATTATTTTTGCCAATCCCAAATGCAGGTCATGACCAAGCTACTGTTCCAGGCCATGGAAAGACTTTTGGCACAGTTCAGACAGAACTGATTAGTTTCAAGACAAACAGAGGGAAGAAGAGGGAAGACTCTTCTTATTTTGAGGGACTGTAAGAGAATAAACACATCCATTTCTTTGCATGTTACTTGAAACACTAAGGAGTTAAATCCCTAAGATTTAAAAAAACCCCAAGATGCTTCTAACCTGGTGTTCAGATTAGCTACCCAAGACACTCAAATATCCAATATATTAGATATCCAACCTAGAAATTTGTGGCTAATCAGCCAAAACTCTTGTGTACCTGCTTAGTTAGAAGAATTTTCATGGATTCCAGTCCTAAAATCAGGCAAACATTTCTCCTCCCAATGAAGCAAGATTTTATTGCCATTTCACCCTGTTTCAGCGACAGAGCAGAGCGGAGTTTCTGTCCTGTATGATCCTTTCATACCACAAAGTTTAAAAGGTGAAATGAGAGTCTGAACATTTGACTTTTGGTCTTGTGTTTCTCTCTGATAACTTGACAGCATCAAATAGGTTAATGTTTGCCTCACTGCTGTGATTTCATCTCGATTGGATCCCAAGGTAACAACACACAAGGCATTTTAAAAGGCAGCAAACATGCCTGCAGAATTCCTGGCACATAAGCAGAGGATCTGTCAAGTCTTTGCTTTACAGAGACCCAAAAATGAACAACAAAAAGCACAGCATTAAGTGCATATCATTTGCAAATATCACATACAAACAAATGGGGTAATTACTTGGGGTGAAGAAACTAATAGGCTACTGCATTTTTTTCCTTCTAATACCAGGAAAATTGTGATAGCATCCTCGACAGGCTGATATCAAGCCCAGACCTGAGGGTTCTCCATGACAGGGATTAGAAAATGCCTTGCTGGGCTCTCTGATTGCTTGTTGGGAAAAGCAGTTCCTGAGTGACTAATTTCAGGAATTCTTTCCACATGAGACACCATTTCTCACTCTGCCATTGATTCCTGATGGAATTCTGTGGTTCCAGCCTGCTCTGTGACCCTTCTTTCCATGTCTGTGATAAGTGGGAATTCTTCTCTTCAGTCACGTTCCCCTTTGCATGAACATGCCCAACCCTCATTACCTTCTCCCAGCTATTATTTCCCTAAACTTCTCATCATTTCTGTTGTCTCTTGAACTACCTCCAGTGGATTGTAGGCAGGGCACTACCTTCTGCTCTATCTTGGAAGATAATCAAGAGAATTCCACATCACCCTGGAGGAGACGTTACAGGCAGACAAGGTGTACAGCACAACAGCACATCACTGAGTGCAGAAGGCATGTGCCACCCCAGAAAGGCTTTGCTTTTGCACCTAGAAAGATGTCCCAAAGCTCTGTTTTATCCAATTTAAAGCCACTGTGCTAATTCTTGCACAAAGGAAGCATCTGAGTTAAATTTCATGGTGTCTTAGAATACACTAGGACATAAACCAGAAAAAAAATACATAGAGGATTAAGTTTCCATAAAGCCCGAACGATCTGGGATATGAAACAGGAGAAGGAATTTAATCCACTCCTATAATGTGGTCAGGGCACATGATTTCCCTCTGTCTCCATAGCTGCCTGCTCCAGCCATGAGCCAGAATAGCAGCCCTGGCTGCTCCAGGCCCCTTGCCCTGCTCTGTGCCCCAGCCTGGGCAGCTCCCCTGGCCAGGGGACCACAGGGCCCAGGAGCAGCTGCTGGTGGCCACACTCCTCCCTCCCCCTGTGCAGCCACACTCCTTGTCTTCTGCAGCACCCAGGGGTCAACCCTGGGCCAGGTGAGTGCAGAGCAGAGTGACTGGGGAAACACATTCATCCTGGGGTGTCCCTGCCCAGGGCAGGGGCTGGGACCAGATCACAGAATCAGAGACTCAACCAGGTTGGAAAAGACCTCCAAGACCATCAAGTCCAACCCTACCGTGGTCACTAGACCATGGCACTACGTGCCACATCCAGTCTCACCTTGAAAACCTCCAGGGATGGTGAATCCACCACCTCCCTGGGCAGCACATTCCAATTCCTCATCACTCCCTCTGTAAAAAATCTCTTCCTAATAGCCAACCTAACCCTCCCCTGGCAGAGCTTGAGTCTGTGCCTTCTTGTCCTGCTGCTGGTTGCCTGGGAGAAGAGACCAACCCCCACCTGACTCCAACCTCCTGTCAGGGAGTTGCAGAGGGTGATAAGGTCTCCCCTGAGCCTCCTCTTCTCCAGGCTGAACAGCCCCAGCTCCCTCAGCCTCTCCTCATGGCACTTGTGCTTTCCAACTCCTAAAATCCTATGACTCTTATGATCTTCTTGTTCTTAGTGATGTTCATTTCTGACCTGCCTTGACAACCTCTTTCTGTTTGACCCCAGGGCTGGTACCTGCAGGAGACAATACACTGAGGCGCAGATCCCTTTGGTTTCCTTCACCCTCCTGATGGAAAACTTCACTTTTGGGTTGTCTTTGCAATAGATAAAGAATAAAGCCTTTTTTTCTTTCTGAACAAATTAGATTAGGAATCAATTTCTTTCAAATGTGAAATAAATTAAGCTCTTTATGCAAAAAGAAGCCAATTTCTATGGCAGGAATGTTATTTCCTCCTCTTTTAAGAAGAGAGTCTGTAAGAATAGACTTGAAGTTTTTTCCATGAAGTATTGCTAAGTCATAAACTATTACTGAGCCAATGTGACATTTCTGGAGGTAAAAGCAGAGCATAAATGGGGCACAATGCACGTGCAGAGCTGTAAGATTTTAATCCAGTGCCTTTTCCTTGTCCTGTGGCACTTTCAGAGTTCAGAGGAACTCACATAACCACTCGGCATGCAACTCAGGCTCCTCAACTTCATGTTCCTTTCCATGCAGTGAAATGAGCAGTGATTTTTCGTACCTTTAAGTGGAGATGTAGCCATGATTTTGCTTTCTACCCACTCCTCATGCGAGTGGGAAGCTGTGCTTTACTTGTCAGCTACAACAACAGGTATAGCTCTGCCCCTGCTCTCCAGAGTTGTGACTCCCAGCACAGGAGCAGCACATGAGTCTGCACTGACCTTCACCTGTTCCCAAATTGTGCCTTCCAAAGCCTTGAATCTGTTTCACGGGAGCTGCTGAAACCTGACACGAACTTGGGCTCTTGCTTTATAAAGTAGATGAATGTAAAACTTAAGTATTATATTTCAGGCTCTTACTGAACTAAATATAGCAAAATTAGGCTGAGGGAGGATATAGCTGTAACCTGAGTCTGATTTGAGAGACTGATTCTTTGTTACAGGTATCAGTGGTTACTCTGCACTATCCCATGTCTTTCTAACATGAAAATCACCATGAATTTGCAGAAGGAAAATGTTCTGGATCAGAATCAATTTTCTCTCGACCAGAAGAGAATTCAGATGTGTGTGTGGTACTCCAAGACTCCAAAGTAACAACTTGTTAGGCTTGAAATTATGATGTCTGAGTGATGGAGTCGTGTGTACATCACTGGATACAACTTCCTCAGTGCCTGAACACCCAGGATTGCCCAGGGAGGTGGTGGAGTCACCATCCCTGGAGGTGTTTCAGAGATGTCTGGATGTGCCCCTGGAGGATTTGGTTTAGGGTTTAGGGGCTCCAGCAGTGACAGGTTAATGGTTGGACTTGATGATCTTTGAGCTCTCCTCCAATCCTGATGGTTCTGTGATTCCTTCTGTTACAACCTAATGTGGTAGGAAATGTTGCTTCTTTTGCCTGTGCCGATACTTACCTGACTTTTGACAGCACAGGTTTGGAAGGTTTCCCTTGGCAACACTTCATTGTGTGACCAGTAATAATCTGCACAAAAATCTTTTTGTCTATAAGTGTCACGGAGGGATTGAGAACAAGTAATTATTGGCTCAACAGAATTGCAGAGGTGGCTCCAGGACTGATCCTCTAGTACTGAACGGTCTTGGTGCTAAGAAGGCTCAGACACCACACACTGTGCTCATGCCCAAATCTGCAATAACTAAGGAGAGAAAAGGAAAGTAGCACCTAATAATTCTGCTATTTTAGCTTGTGCTAATGGTGCTTCAGTTTGCACGTGACTAAATGACCTTGCCCTGCTGCAGTAGATACTGAGATTTTAAAAGGTGACTCACACTTAAGGCGAATGAAGTGACTATTGCACTCCCTGTGTTTTTGCCTTTGTATAATCTAATCAGCTGTTCATCTGAACAGTTGCACAGGACACATTTGTACAGCAAAAACCTCATCTCTCTTGGTAAATATTTTCCTGTATCAAGTCTCTCTTCTGATACAAATCTATGAATTATTGGCTTCTATTGACCTAATTTGCAACGAGAAGGAACACAGGGGAGGGCCCAGCACACAAGCTGAGCTCCCTGCACACAGCAGGGAAGTCAGTCCCAAGCACATTCACTTGTGCTGCTGAAAGAGGATGACAGATCATAGAATCACAGAATCATAGAATTTAAGGGTTGGAATGGAGCTTAGAGATGATCCAGTCCCAACCCCCTGCCCTGGGCAGGGACACCTCCCACCAGAGCAGGTTGCTCAAGGCTCAGCCAACCTGGCTGTGAACACTACCAGGGTTGGGGCAGCCACAGCCTCCCTGGGCAACCTGGGACAGGGTCTCACCACCCTTAGAGTAAAAAACTTTTGCCAAATATCTAACCTAGACTTTCCCTCCTTCAGTTTGAACCCATTGCCCCTAATCCTATCACTGCAGTTCCTAACACAGAATCCCTCTCTGGCTCCTTGTAGCCCCTTCAGATATTGAAAAGTTGCTGTGAGGTCTCCACACAACCTTCTCTTCTCCAGGCTGAACAGCCCAAACTCCCTCAGCCTGTCCTCACATGGGAGGTAATGAACCTTTAAGTATGAAGTCCCCTACACCCTTCAGCACTCAGCCCAGGAGAGTTTTCCCTGAACAAGCACCAAACACAGCATAATGCAGGGCCTCAAGGCATGGCAGGGGGTTTGGAACCTGACTGATGTGCCAGGCAATGATTGGCTTCACATTCCCAAAGAAAACTGGGGTGACACCATGGATTTCCGGGACAGAAAGTTCCCATTGCTAGCTCTGGTGTCTGAGGCTGCAGTGAGTTTCCTCAGGGAGGAGCACCAGGCATTGTGCAGCCCCACAGTGGTCACTGAGCTTGGGGTGGCAGCTGTTGTGCATCTGAAGCTAACAGATGCTTTGTGACCAGGGATGACTGGCACGACATGTGGCCACAGCCTTTTGATAGAGTTATGTTCTCAACTATGCCAAAAATGTCCACAAAAGTCCTTCAGAAACACAGTTCCCAAGCAGCTCATGGAAAAGTGATCCCTTCAGACCTGCCCCACTCGGTGAGTTGCATATATTCACACATTATCACACAGTGACAAACTAAGGTTTGGACACAGAAAGGAACACAAATTCCTCCCGAAGTGATGTTCTCAGCACTGAGACTTGAGGCTGAATCTGCCTGTTTGAAGGGGCAGCTATCCCATTCCCAGCAATCAGTTACCATTCCAGCCTTTGGATCTGCAGCCAGGAATTCAGGCACATGCCCATATGGACAGACAAAGTGCAAAGACAGAACTGTCTTCCAGGCAGATTCCAAAAGCAAGTGTGAAGCTCAGTGGGGAAATATCACTCCCTTTTCTGTCCTCATTCCCAGGCACTACGGGCATTTTTAATCCAGCTCAAACTTCCTCAGTCTTCCTGGAAATTTTACCTTCACAATCTCTGTATGGATAAAAAGTGTTGCTAGCACTATGTCCCTCTCAGGTACCTACACACACGTGAGACTGATAGCACAGAAAGACTCATGGAAGGATTTAGAGGATTCCAACAGAGAAGAATTTCCCAAAACGCAACAATTTTGACTTACTTCATGCACCAGAAAAACACATCTCAATGTGGTTCTGGTTTGCCATTAATGTTTTGCTAAATTTCTTACATTTAATAGACCTAGATAAGTGTTTTTTCTAGGAAAAAGTTATTACTTTTGCTTTTCATTTTTATCTTCCAGTACCTGAATTTCCAGTGACTGGATGAAACATCAATATGTTCAAAATACACATAAATATTTCAGTTTTTAATAACTCAGCCTGTTTCATATAGACCTTGCTAGTTATAACCTTGTATGAACTGATCTCTGAAGTCAGGAGTTAAATGTTTCCTTCCCTGAGAGGAGAAGCACAGCTGGGAAGACAGAAGTTGCTGCCCATCCATTTCTCTCCCTGTGCTCAGGGGAGGGATTTGGGTACAGAACGGAGGGGCTGAAAGTTTCCAGACACTTGCAAAGTTGAATTAGGCATTGCCTCAAACATCCTTACATAGGAGTGAAGGAGAGGATGAAAATAAAAAGGTTTACTCAAACATATGAGGAGAGGCTGAGGGAGCTGGGGGTGTTCAGCCTGGAGAAGAGGAGGCTCAGGGGAGACCTTATCACCCTCTGCAACTCCCTGACAGGAGGTTGGAGTCAGGTGGGGGTTGGTCTCTTCTCCCAGGCAACCAGCAGCAGGACAAGAGGGCACAGACTCAAGCTCTGCCAGGGGAGGGTTAGGCTGGATATTAGGAAGAGATTTTTTACAGAGAGAGTGCTCAGGCATTGGAATGTGCTGCCCAGGGAGGTGGTGGATTCACCATCCCTGGAGGTTTTCAAGCTGAGACTGGATGTGGCACTTAGTGCCATGGTCTAGTGACCACAGTAGGGTTGGACTTGATGATCTTGGAGGTCTTTTCCAACCTGGTTGATTCTGTGATAAAACAGTTTCTCTACCTTATTCCAAGTAGTTGCCACTGAAAAAGATCAGTCTGGCCACAACTATAAATTGCTTTTTAACAGCCTTTACATTAAGGCAGTACCTGCTTTGCTACTTCAGGTACTTGGGAACAGCCAATTCAGCAGCACAAATAACATGTTTGAGTATGGGGTGAGGCAAAGTCCTTCCCCCAGGGGATATATCACCCCCCAAAGCAGAAAATTTCATACAATCCAAACTTTCAGTTCTCTCTTCTGTGTCATCATTAAAATGTACAGCACATCATGGGCCAAAACTCTATGTGCAAAGTGAAGCACAGACAAAACTTACTGAAAACATAACAAACCATGAGGAGATTTTACAACTTCTGCTAATTTGAAATAGTCAAGAACTTCCTGCAAGTCTTACACAAGAAGTGAGAACTGAGGAGGGAATTCAAGGAAAAAGAATATCAACATTTGACCAATGGAAGAGTTCGCAGCATAAAATGCAACATAAAGACAACAGGAACTAACACAATTCCATCATTACCTGTCATGTGTCCTCATAAAATCCCAGAACTTCTTCATGCCATTCTGTGAGGGGAAAAAATCCATCAGTAAAATTAACAGTGAAAAATTACTGTGATGAAATCTAACAACATTTAACTGGCATTATGAACACCTATACCCATGTTCACATTTGTATCTTCTACAGTCACCTACAGCAATCCAGTTAATGGAGACAGGTATAGAATTCTCTAACCTGTCTATTAGAAGGGTGATGGTATTTTTCAGCTGAAACATAACTCACTCCCAGGTCAGTCTTAAGCCCATATGAGGAACCAGTGTGCAGCCAGAGGAAATCCTTGTGGCTGACACCTTTCTCTTATTACCAAGGCAAAGACTAGACCTGCTGAAAACCTACACCCCTAAAATAAGCTTCATGTGAAAAGCAGCACTAAGAGTCTATTATAACATATGGTTAAATGGGTGATCAAACCCTGAGCAAATGGTTAATGATTTAAAGCAGGTAAATGTGAGCAGTGGCAGAAGAATCAAGTTCAATTGGTGGTAAAGGTGCCAACCAATATGGACAGGCCCTTCAGCTCCATCACAGATGTCATGGCCACAAGCACACAGCAGCTGGAGAGGATTAGATAACATGCACTCTGGTTAAGAGACTAAGCTCCTGAGCTTTATGAGTTCACCAAGCTTTTGGGAAGAGTGGCTGCTTGCTTGCTAGCTGGGTTTTCCTTCACTCCCACAACTCCAATTGTAACCAGTTGTTCACCCCCAGAGAAACTCTGGGGGTTGTGCACTCCTTGTGCCAGCACCGACAGCAATCAAACATGTGATGGCAGGAGAAACTCTGTCACTGTTCAAATGTGATAGAATGGGGGAAGAGAAATGAAGGCAGCGAATTCTCAGTGTGAACTGACTCCTCGAAGCCACTGTTTGCCAATCCATTCCACCTGGTGAGACACAGAAGAACAGCCTGATAGGACTCTGATCCAACACACAGTTGTGACACTTGAACATAGCAGCACAGGAGATGTTGTGTGGGCAGATAATGTCAGATGTTGGATAGGCAAGGTCAGCTTAGTCCTCCTGGAGGTTTATTTCCACCTGTGAGGCAGGTGTTTGTGGCTTCCCACTTGTTTGCACATTGCACATGAGTGAGCTGGAAAACTCTGGACCAAGAATTGTATCTTCTGCGTGCAACTTCATATTGTTTCTCCAGTTTCAACCTTCCCCATGCTACCGTCATCCATCCTCCCTTTGCAGCATCCTCTTGGAAGCAATGTGGGTGTCCAGCTGATGGAGAAGACAAAGAGGAGCCTGAACCAAGTTCCTCCTGGCATTACTTTAGGCTGTTAGTGCTGTGGTATTACTTTCTAACATACAACCCCAGCAAGAACCTTCCTGGCTCTTTCCTCCTGCCATCATTTGGCAAATTGGAGAACCTGATTGCTTTGGAGCACTTCTGAGAGCGCTTCAAATAGCTGAGGAAATTACACCCTAGAGAATCCTCCTCATCCAGATGGGATCCATCAGATTAGAATGACCTTTTTCTCAAGGATGAGCTCCATTACCATTACCAGAATCTGCCTCACAGACAAGCACAAAATTTCTAACAGAAAGGAAAAGGCACTTAGTACCTAAAGAGAAATACACCAGAAAATAAGATGTGTATTTTCCAAGCCCATGGAAAGCACTTTCTCTAGGACATGATTTGATTAGCTTAAGACCCAAATTCAAGCCCAGCCACAGGCTAAATTAATTTGAGTCTGTCCAGGCAAGATGTTGATTAGCATCACACACGCTGACTGGACAATGCTTGCTAAGCTATTTTCTGCCTGTATTTGAATAAAAAATTATTTCATATGATCAACCTGCACCTGTCCAAATAAATAAATCAATAAACAAATGAAACATTCCAACATCTCTTTGTTGACAGTGGCAGAAACTCAAATGAGCCCCATTCATGCCCTATTGTCCAAGCCCAACGTAACCCGAGCCCAACCGTACGGAGCCGAGTTTCCATTGTACCCAGTGCCTGTTCTTTCCTAACAGACTGGTAGGAAGGTTGCTAATTATTAATAGCATGTAAACAGTTACCAATGGTTCTTGTGCTGCTTGACATACTTTACAGAACATTAATTCCAAGCAGTTTCTAGCCAACTGTATCAAGCTGTAAGTAGTATCTCTATCTTATCTTCGAGACAGAAGTATTAGTTGCTGAGAGTGATCAAGATTCATGTTTTAAACAGCCAAGCAGCTATGATCACTTGTTGAACTGTTCCATGCCATATATCCTGGCCTTGGACAAGGCTCTGCTATCACTAGTTACAGACACTTGGAAGGTTAAAGGTATTAATGGTCAACATCACTCCTGAAAAAGAGAAGTATCTCTGTGAAACACAAAGGATCTCCCAACCCTTAATGCTCTTCATTTTAGTAAACACAGAGAATTGCACTGGTATAAAACAGTCCATTCTCCAACATCTAATAAGGAACATCCAAAGTGTCTCTCAATGAAGAGAGAAATAGGTACAACTAATCACTGGGAGATCTGAGCACTGATGGCAGGAAGGAGAAAGGAATATATTATTCCATTTGAGAAAGATAAAAACCGTTCTTCACACAGGAAATGTGCCCTGTGCTGTTTTCTAAAGACAAATATGTCAAAAGCATTTCAGACTAGTTTTTACCTGTTGAGAATACCAGTTCTGGTACTGCAACAACCTTGTGCAGCACATAATCAATCTGGTAAATCTTTAATCACAAAGTAATCACACTCAGCTCTGTGCTCAGTGATCAGGTTCTGTGATGTTGCGACACTGAACCAGTGCATATAGCATGTATAAATTACTGCAGCTCCAGGCCAGGGGAGGCAGCACAGAAGACAACCTCGGGTCACCTTACACAGGAGATAGATCACTTACAGAAGTACTAACTGCATAAGAAAGCCACGTCAGGTCCAGTGAGATGTCCATCTCGCCCAGCATCCTGTCCCTAAAGCTTCAGAGCTGAGGAAACACACAGCAAGGCTTCCCCAGCAGACCCTGCCAAGCCTCTGAGAAGGTGGCAAAAGACAGTACACATGGAACCCAGTCCTCCCCCAGCTCCAAACAGCCCTTTCTACACCCTCTGGATGTGCAGAGTGTGTCACAAGTCCACCCTGTCTGTAGGATTGACTTGGCAATGCCACTGACAATGCCACTGACAATGTTACAGCAGCACGCTCTGGGCTTGAGGGTCTGCACCAGGAGACTCAATCCCATTTGGTTCAGGTGATTCCAGGGCAACTATGCACTGCAAAGAGCTAGACAAATGTTGACAGAGCATGCAAGTTCAGTAGATGTGACTCCTACCTGCACAGAGCTGTTCAGGTCACCCACACTTGATCTGCACATTCTCTGTCCTGTTTCCACCCTTGGAATCATTTTCCTAAGGCTCTTCCTGCACCTACTCACTGCCACAATTACAGGCAGGAGCCTCTTCACTGTCTGTTACGGATAAGTTGGACTTGCCTGTAGCATATAATCAAAATACCATTTTTTCCACCTACACTCTCTGACCAAAATGCCTTAAGAATCACGGCACCAGGGATATTCACTGTGCTCTGCTTTCCTCCACCAGCTCAGGCAATGTAAGGTCTGAAAACCATGGTCAAACTGCAGTCAGGATGCCACACAAAGGATAACTCACCAAAGACTTAACCCACCTAGGTTAGCCAATAAAGAAGAGGAAAAAGGACATGCTGTGCTAATGATGTAGGAAGAAACATCCCCTGGCACTGACCTCATGGTGAGACTGGGTGTGCTCCATGTGACAGATCCTGACACAAGACTTGATGCTCTTCCCTCTCCTATCCATTAGTCCCCAAATTCCCTTGCACAGTCTGCACATTTTTCATAGGATTTTCAGCACATGCCACGTGCAAAAATTGTGGAAAGCAACAAAAATTAAACCACCAGCTTTGACCTGCAAAAGTTTGGAATTAAAGAAAGCATTAGGAGTCACCATGATGCCGTGAAACCTGGATGAAGAGCAGATTGAAGCTAGTCTGGATTAGCAAAAGCAAGTTTGGACTTCTGAAGTTTTCCAAACAAGTATAAAATAAAATACCTGTTCCATACACATTAAAAATTCCATTGTTTCCTGTGGAATATTTTAAGGAGTTAGTGGGGTGGGTTTTTGTTTCTAGAAGCTACAGCACTGCCATGCTGTGCCTAAAACTCTTCAGGCACAAAAGAACAGGGGAAAATGAGCAGCCAAAAATTCAAGGACAATTAATATTCAGCTGTTTCACTGGAAAGCAAAACCCCGTCCTGAACAGACTGCTTTGAAATCTGTTTGAAATGATGACTGATCAGGATTTTTTTAGTCTACTTTAAAGGCCTGATATGTGCAAGCAGGGAGAGAGCTGCCTGTGTCTTATCTAATTATAGACTTCAGACAAAGCTCTACATCTCTCTGAAACGAAGGAAGCACTTTCAGCTGGAAACAAACCACGCAGCTCACTTAAAAATACTAACAGCAATAAAACCACTTTAATTTGCATCACTTGAGTGCCTGGATTTGTATTTCTTTTCCCTCTGAATGTATACATCAGTCCTAGGGTACTGGTTTGTGCTGGGCTGTCATAACTACTAACTCAGTTCCCTGTGAGGGTGTTGAGGCCCTGGGATATTGCCCAGGGAGGTGGTGGAGTCACCATCCCTGGAGGTGTTTCAGAGGTGTCTGGATGTGGCACTGGAGGATCTGGTTTAGGGTTTAGGGGTTCCAGCAGTGACAGGTATGTTGGACCTGATGATCTGAGATGCCTCCTCCAATCTGGATGATTCTATGATTCCATGATTCTAGATGGTGTTGAACTCACTCAGCCCTAAGTGCAGGCCCAAAACAGTGCAAGGCAGTCTAACCCCAGGCTGCCCCTTTGTCTGCCCTGCAGCTCTCTACTCTACTCCATCTGCATAACTACCCAGAAAGCAGATTGTGAGAACTGACCTCATTAAAAAGAAACTGAGGTGCTCTACAAAAAATACCTGATGAAAAAAATGGTATTTAAAATCATAGAACCATCATGGTTGGAGGAGATCTCTAAAATCATCCAGTTCAACCATTAACCTGTCACTGCTGGAACCCCTAAACC
>NW_008659359.1:80417-98696 GCF_000695815.1 Acanthisitta chloris
GTGACTCCACCACCTCCCTGGGCAATATCCCAGTGCCTGAATGCCAACATGAATGTAATGTCACCCTACACAGTCCAAGTTGTCACCAATGACTGTTAAACAGAACAGCCTTGGTCTACTCAAACCTCACCAAGAGCACAGAGCTGTGCTGATGAGGAGAGTTATCCAGACAGACACAAGCACAAAACAGCCCAAATTGCCCTTTATTCCACACTCTCTGTCCCAGCTCATCCACTGCACACGCTGCAGCAGAGGAAGCCTCAGCTTCAAAAGCAATTTGCAAAATTACTTGCTGATGTTGAAAAACTACTTCAAAAGAGCCTAAGTGTTCTGGAATTTTACTGGTTTTTTTTAAACCAGCCACTGTTGAAGCTCAAGAGGAAGGAGGGGACTGTTTGCTTTTCAAACAAAGCTTGGAAGATTTCACTCCTAAACTATCTGGACTGTTTATTTGAAAAGCATCATGATTACAAACAATGGCACTTCTTTAACTTCCCCTAGTCAAATATTTCTGTTAGAAACTGACTCGGGTTAGTGCCTTTGTGGAATCAGCAGCCAAAAATACACAAACTGATGACTTTTAATCAGCATTGGAAGGGAACTTGCTACCTGAAACACAAACACTGCTGCTGACACTGGCTTTAACGGGCACTATACAATGTGGGATGCAGGACTGAGGCAGCACAAATCCTCCTGCACACTGAGGAGCATCACTCCAGCTCCAGCTGGCACAGCAGCTCTAGGCAGGACAAAGCTGCTGTGTGGTCAGCAAGACCAGGGAGGTGATTCTGCCTCTGGACTCGGCGCTGGTGAGGCCACACCTTGAATCCTGTGCTCAGTTCTGGGCCCTCAGCTCAGGAGGGACATTGAGGTGCTGGAGCAGGTCCAGAGAAGAGCAACGAGGCTGGTGAAGGGGTTGGAAAGCACAAGTGCCATGAGGAGAGGCTGAGGGAGCTGGGGGTGTTCAGCCTGGAGAAGAGGAGGCTCAGGGGAGACCTTATCACCCTCTGCAACTCCCTGACAGGAGGTTGGAGTCAGGTGAGGGTTGGTCTCTTCTCCCAGGCAACCAGCAGCAGGACAAGAGGGCACAGACTCAAGCTCTGCCAGGGGAGGGTTAGGCTGGATATTAGGAAGAGATTTTTTACAGAGAGAGTGCTCAGGCATTGGAATGTGCTGCCCAGGGAGGTGGTGGATTCACCATCCCTGGAGGTTTTCAAGCTGAGACTGGATGTGGCACTTAGTGCCATGGTCTAGTAACCACAGTAGGGTTGGACTTGATGATCTTGGAGGTCTTTTCCAACCTGGTTGAGTCTACGATTCTATGATTTTATGGATAAGGCTTGAATATTGCCATTCCTGGAGGGAGAGGACTACAGTCTTGAGCTGAGCCAGGGCAGAGTCAGATTGGATGTGAGGAGAAGTGTTTTCCCTGTGAGGGTGTTGAGGCACTGGGATATTGCCCAGGGAGGTGGTGCAGTCACCATCCCTGGAGGTGTTTCAGAGGTGTCTGGATCTGACACTGAAGGATATGGTTTAGGTGTTCCAGCAGTGACAGGTTAATGGTTGGACTTGATGATCTTAGAGGTCTCCTCCAACAATCATGATGTTCTGATTCTGTGATTACAGGAGTAGTGAGCTCTGTGCCATAGGCAACTCTTTGATACATGGACCTCTTATCTGAAATTAGCTAGAAAACATAAAGGTACTCATAGAAAACGTAACATACCCCAGTGGAGACCAGACCAGGGATACCTTGAGGGACATAAAACCTAAGGTCAGAGACTGCAATTTTTACAACCCATATCAATTTTCTCTTCAAAGTGAGGGTTATTCTGGTAGGAGCTCCCAATGAAACTGCAAACAGATGGTGATAGCAATGCAGTTTGCTGTTGAAAGGTGCAATTCCTTCACACTTTGGGAGGTAAAATAAACAATGGAGAATGCATTAATTTATTCAACTGTTAATGCAACACTGGGCCAAGCCACGTTGTTCATTTTATGTACATCAACTGCCAGAACAATTACAACCAAGACACTTGATGTGTAAGTAAACTTTCTCTTATAATCCTCTGGAAGTTTACTTTTCAGGTCACAGTTTGTTTTCTGTGTGTACTTTCCAACAATGGAGCTGGTACAGCTTAGCTTGGCATTCAGCTATCAGAAAAATCACTCACCTTTGAATGAAATTCATAAAACACGAGAATTAAGCACACAGATATACACTAAATTAAGTCAAATCTCCTCCCTCACCTTGTTTTTCTGTTTTTAATACCCATCATTACCAAGAACAGTTCCACATCCAGACCCAACATGCTCTATGCCAAGGCAAATCCATAGGGGCACACTGAAATCTAAGGACACAGTTTGGGATGAGGAACATGACATGCACAAAGCCCAGATTTATAACTTTTCTCACATCATTTTAATGCCAAGGCATTGGAATGCGCGGCCCAGGGAGGTGGTGGATTCACCATCCCTGGAGGTTTTCAAGCTGAGACTGGATGTGGCACTTAGTGCCATGGTCTAGTGACCATGGTAGGGTTGGACTTGATGATCTTTGCGGTCTTTTCCAACCCAGTTGAGTCTATGATTCCATGATCTTTGCAGGCACAGCAGGGAGAGAAGGAAACACAAGAAGAGTAAGTAGAAGGAGTAAATGAATCTTAAAATCATCAGTCCCAAGGCAACCACTACGCCTACAAGCATAATTTCTTCTTCTTTGCCATCCTAGGTCATGACCCCCATCCAAAGGAGGAAGGAAAGGAACTGTCCTTTCATCATTCATTTCGCTTTGCCATTCAGGAGAACAACACTGACAACACCAGAAAACCACAGTGTATGTTGCCACTGGTGTTTCAGCCAAAAGCTAATCACCACCATCAATTGCCTAATATTTCTCATTACCTCTTTAGTCATTCTAACAATCCACTGTAACTTATAGAGGATCTGATTAAAATCTTCTCCGGCTGACAAGGAGCCAGCAGGGAAGAAAAAGATCCCTCTTCTACCACAGTAGTGGACTACTCCACATTTAAATAGGCAATAAATCTGCACACAAAAACCATGCATGGATGGTGCTCTAACTTCAGAAACAAACTCATGCCCATGTCACTCAAAGCACAGTACTGACAGGAGAAAGTCTGTGCACAGACTGCTGTGTCATCAAAACTGGATGTAAAAAACCACCACAGAGAACAATCCATCATGAATGTCTTCACAGTTACTTGGTCTTCCCAGTGCAGCTGTAAGGGAGCAGTGAGGGCCACAGAGGTGTGTTTGTATAGGTAGCAAATCTATTCACTTACATATAACAGGTTAATGGTTGGACTCAGTGATCTGAGAGGTCTCCTCCAGCCTTGATGGTTCTAATGCAGCTCAGTGGACTGCACACCTTGCCTTGCACACCAGCCTGGCACATGCCAACACAGACCCAGCAGTAGCAAGACTGACCAGGGCTGGCAATCAGCCCTTAGGACATCCTGGGAACGAAGCCAGGTGCAGCAGCACTGCATGTGTCTCCATGGTGAGGTAAGGGCAGGGAAGGACACCTCCTGCACCCCGTGTCTCAGAGGAGCTCAAGGTTACCTCTTCCTGCAGTATTTTCACAGCCAAGGCCCCAAGATTTGGAGCATGTCTCCTCAGCAGCACTGAATGCTGTGAGCGTGTTGAAACTGTTTATTGGCCATTTCTGTTGGCTCCTTCAACCAAGAACACGGAGACACTTTAGGCCCTAAGACTTTATCCTGAGCACACGATGGCATGAACTCAGCATGTACAGAAGGGCCTAAAATCTTAGACAAAGCACAAAGGTCACAGACTCACTCCACAGAGCCAGCAGGGCTGCTCTGAGCATGGAGAGACAATCACACACCTTCCCTCGCCGCAGCAAGACACACTTTTCTGACTAAAAAGCATCTAAAATACAGCACTGCAGCAAGTTCTCTTCCCTTTCATCCTCTCCCTAAGGCACAAGTCTAGGTGTGGTTTGTCATCCCACTTGCTGCAGAAGTGGAAGGCACTGCCCTATGGCAGGGGGTCAGAGGGATGTGCAGACAGGGGAGGAGGACACAGTGCCAAGTGACATCCAGCTCATCTCCAGGAACACTTCAAAAGCAAATATTCCAGCAGTTTTTCCATTTAGTGGACATTTTTCAGCCCCTGGGTGAGATCAAATCTCTGCTCTCCCACCCCCCAACATAATTCTTACTCTTCAACCTTGACGTTTCTGTTACTACTTTACAAATTAAGCTCCCTCGGTGGAGTGTACCGAACTGCTCTAGAGAGGTGTGTCCCTTCCCATGAGTCCTGCCAAGAGGCATTAGCTCCTAGACAGATCAAAGAGTGAGCAGTGAGATAAAAGGGAACAGGGTTCTGCAGACTGACAGGGCAACCACCTCTCCTTTACAAGAAAAAAGGATGCTTGACAGAAACAATCAGGGACACATTTAGCTTTCGAACTTGGCAGAATTACCCCATGAAGTATTAGAGTAGTAATTTCTCCACAAATTATTAGGGACTGGTTTCACTGAGCAGGAGACCAATGATCACAGAGTGGTTTGGGTTGGATGGGACCTTAGAGATCACCTAGTCCCAACACCTCTGCCATGGGCAGGGACACCTTCCCCTAGCCCAGGTTGCTCCAAGCCCCATCCAACCAGCCTGGAACACTCCCAGGGATGGAGCAGCCACAGCTGCTCTGGGCAACCTGTGCCAGTGCCTCAGTACCCTCACAGGGAACAATTCCTTCCTAATGTCCAATCTAAATCTACCTTCTTTCAGTTTAAGGCCATTCCAGCTTGTCCTATCACTACATGAACTAACAGCACATTGGTTAACTTATCTGAGCGGTGCAGCTGAGTTACAGACCAAGATTTACACCCTACCAACTGCAGTGCTATGGAAAGGTCACTCTGAGAGCAACACAAGCCTTGCAGACAAACTAAGGCAGAAGTTGCCTGTCTAGGTCCAATATTTTCGAGTGTCAGAAATATCACAGTGCTAAAAGCAAAGTGCTCACTGCACGCACACATGAAATTCTAAGGCAGCTTTGCCAAAAGATTTGGTACTCAACTCTTCCAATCTTGCTGCTTCAGAAGTTCACAAGTGGCCAAATAGTAGCAATGGAGGGATAAAGCCAAAATAGTCAGCAGTGATAGTTAATTTCAGCAGTTCAAGATAGGAATATACACAAGAGCTATATAGGTTCATATCCTCAATATTTTTGCAATCTCCAGTGTTATACTCGCTACACAAATTTAACAACTGCCCCAATATTTCCCACATCTTGTCTTGCAGCTCAGTTTGTCAGAACATGGAATTTCTGGTCAAAAAGCACTGACCTCCTGCTACTCCACTTGTCTTACTTACCCAGTAAAGGAACATAAAGTGTTGGTCAGATTTGCTTTAGAATTTGCCTAAGCCAGGAGTGAATGGAGACAATGCAAGGGAAGCTCTGCCCTCACCAATGAAAGGAGCAAAAATACCATTTACTCACTAAGGTTGGAATTTCACAAGTTTATAAACTTGATGTCTGGCCAGACCCATTTGCAGCCTAGAACCTTTTTGTACAGCAAACCAAAATGCTACATCCATTCTGAGTCCACAAACAAACATTACAGCTAATTAAAACATCAGCTAGGATGATAAACAGAATTGAAAAGAATCCTTAAAGCAATAACACCAAATTCTGTGTGGCTGATAGCACAGTCAATACTGCTAATCCCTGTTTAATTGATCTCATACACAGAATCATAGAATCACAGAATCAACCTTGTCAGAAAAGACCGCAAAGATCATCAAGTCCAACCCTACCATGGTCACTAGACCATGGCACTAAGTGCCACATCCAGTCTCAGCTTGAAAACCTCCAGGGATGGTGAATCCACCACCTCCCTGGGCAGCACATTCCAATGCCTGAGCACTCTCTCTGTAAAAAATCTCTTCCTAATATCCAGCCTAACCCTCCCCTGGCAGAGCTTGAGTCTGTGCCCTCTTGGCCTGCTGCTCGTTGCCTGGGAGAAGAGACCAATCCCCACCTGACTCCAACCTCCTGTCAGGGAGTTGCAGAGGGTGAGAAGGTCTCCCCTGAGCCCCCTCTTCTCCAGGCTGAACACCCCCAGCTCCCTCAGCCTCTCCTCATGGCACTTGTGCTCCAGTCCCTTCACCAGCCTCATTGCTCTTCTCTGGACCTGCTCCAGCACCTCAATGTCCCTCCTGAGCTGAGGGGCCCAGAACTGAGCACAGGATTCAAGGTATAGCTGAATGACTCAAATAATGCTCTGCTTTTGGGTGATAAATACCACTTCTAAGCCTCTCACAAGCAGCAAATCCAGTAACTGCACTCAGCACGTATTAGGCTCTTGGGGGAAACAATTCTCTAATTCAGAATCAGATCTAGAATCAGAATCATGCACAGACATAACTGGTTCACTCCAGAAAGAACACATTTATTAAAACTGGAACTACACCACTATTTCTGCAGCCTGAAGATGTGCAGGGAACAGTGCACACTGTGCCTTATCAGCTTGCTGAGGAATTCTTCCAGGCTTTGAAAACAGTTGTTTGTATTTGCTTGCTAAATATGCACCTTGATCACACACGACCCCTGAACAAGCCCTTGGCTGAAAAGAATGAAGCCCAAAGTCTCTGTGGAAATGTTTTTCTGTGCACATTTTTCTTTCTTTGTCATTAGACCTACTGCAGAACTCTAAACTCACACTATTTCCTGACTGGGAGGACTGTGGAGGAAAAAGGCAGTGGAGGGAGGAGAGGAAAGCAAGAGGAGCGGGACTCAGAAGAAATATGCAGTCACTTGGTGATACAGAACTGCACTTTTCACACTCTGAACACACAGAACAGATCTCACACACAAAGAAAAACAGCTATTTCACAAACAGGTACGAATTTGAAGCACTAGGTAATTAAAAACACCAGAAAAAGGCATCCCCAAACGCAGACAATTAAACAGCACAGTAACCACCACCTAATTTTTACACTTTGGTGCTTTGCCCTCTGCACATTACCAAAAAAAAACCAACCACTCTTGGGAAAAAAAATGTTGCACACATAGAAAGGGGCACAAAAGCTGTGAAAGAGATACTTAGCACAGGTTCCTGAGCAGATGAGAAGCCTTTGAACTTTCGCCTTTAGGTAGTTATGACGATCTGACGTCTCTTTTATGATATCTGCCACTTTTTTAATTAAACCTACAATGTGTTTAACAAGCAATTCTTCCAGCCATCTTTGATGTGTTTTACTTAGGAAGCAATGACAGTTTTCAGCTCAGGCTCCTTAAGGTCCCAGAGAAACCATTTTCCACTCACTTGCTCTGAAAGCCATTAAAACAACTTGATGAAGAACAGCAGCAGGGGGCTAACACAAGCCAAGGCTTAGCAACAAGCCTTGGATTTTTCTCCTAAGACTTTCTCACAGCCCCTCCTGACAAAGATCCTCAGGGCTTTTCATCTTCTCCTTTCTCCCCACCCCCCAAAAAAAATCAGTTCAAAGTGACAGATGCAACTAGCTCCAGGTCCTGCTATTTCCTTCGTGTCACTCTCCCCTCTCGATTTTGAGAGACTCCACTGAAATGTGATTCCCATAGCAGTGATTGTCTCCTCCTCATCTTCCCACCGGGAAAAAATCACACACAGAGAGATTCAAGGAGCAACTTGTGAACATCTAACCTGTCTCCCGTTCCAAAGAGAGAACAGAGAAATGCACCTGAGGAAAGTTTTGTACCACTGGCACTAGCACAGCGAATTAACTGGTGCTAAGTGGGTTGGTGATTTAAACAGTTCTGTGTGTCACTGTAGCAGTGTTGAGAGTGACACAACACGCTGACCCTGCCCCAGTTCCAACAGTGGGACACAAAGTAAAGAGCTACAGAAATGATCTTTAAGCACTTTGCCTGTAACAAGCACTGAGTGCTTAGCTCACACTTTCTCACAAAGAACCATTAGGATACTACTTAGACTGATCAGAATCAGTACAGAGGATTTTCTTCTATCTCTGTTTGGCTGTGCTCACCACCATGTGATTTCTTTGTACAGCACCTGAAGGCCAAACTCTGCTGATCACTAATTCAGAGGAAGCTCTGGAGCTCCAGAGCTGCAGACCCTCCAGTCGCTGCATTCAAGTGATGCTGCTGTGGGCAGGATACCACACAGAGGATTTTTGGCCCAGGAACAGCTCGTTTCGTGGAGCAGGGTTATAGGACACACTAATCCCAGACTCTGCCTGCAATCCCTTGTTCTCTGAAAAGCTCCAGTTACAGTGCACATGGCGAGGAGCAGGCAGGGACTGCAGGAGGCAGCGACACCTGCATGCGAGAGACCTGAGGTCAGCAGGACAGATGGTGCCCATTCCCCACACAGTTCCGTCACCTCTTGTCCTTAGCCACTCAGCTTGATGCTTTCCAGTTGGTGACTCTCCTAGTTTCTGCCTCTACATCATTTCAGCAGGCTCACGCTTGTAAATCCCACTGAGAACACACTGTGGGATAAGCTCCTCGATGTGAACAAATCTTAGTGATGCTTCTCAGTGCAACAGCAATGGTCACACTGATTGCTTCTCCCCTTTCTGCTACAGGAAAATGTTCATCTGAGGGCGGTTCAATGAGATCAAAAAGAAGTAAGAAATTTTAAGTCAGCAGATTGATACACCGTCACAGAATCACTGAATTTAGGGGCTGGAATGGACCTTACAGTTTATCTAGTCCCAGCTCCCTGCCCTGGGCAGGGACAGCTCCTCACTAAATCAGTCTTAGCAGGAGACAGAAAGTTCCTGTTGAATTTCTGAGAGGATTATAAGTATTGGAAAAGGATCCATCAAGAATAGAAACTAAAGAAGCATGAGAAGGACAGAGACAATACCCTGAGGAAGAGCTGTGATTTTCTACAAGCATAGCCACCTTACAGAACTGAAGGGATGTTACAGCTGGAAGGACCTCACAGGATCACTCAGCACAACTCGGGAGGGTTAAACACATGTTCCACAAGTGCTGTCTAATACAGACAGACACAGAACATGCAGCTAGGCACTGCCCAGTCAGACCTCCATCCCAGGCTGCTCCATCACTCCAACTATTCCACCCTTTGTGCCACCTTATGGCTAAGGGAAATCCTTCCAACACTATCCATGCCACAGCACTGTGGGATTGCTGTGCTAGAAGGGAATGACCTCGAGTACATCCTGAACGCTACCGAGGAATAATCGTTTCATGAAACTCACTCCTCTCCACATTCACTTTCCAGCACTAATGCTGACTTCCCCGGGACAGAAACTTTTTCCCTCTTCTCTGAAAAGCCCATCTCTCACCTCCAGGAGTTTAGCCTCATTTCCCTGTAATGTATTCATCACTGCTCAGCACATCTGTCCCAGCAAATCCCATTTCCTGTCCTATTCATGAGGCTCAGCAACCTGGAGCTTTAGTGATTGCTGCCACACTTTTCCCATGGCCTTCTCACCTCTCCCCCCCTGTGCCCCATTCCCATTGTTTATCATCTGTTCTCCCCTGCCGCAAACTGCTGTCAGATGTTCACTTATCCCTAATCTTACTCCCTGCCTTTGATATTCTTTCTAATCCAACAACCTGTCAACTGGGGCATCAGCCCATGTCCAGACCAGCTGCTCTGTCACAGGCCCTAAGATTCCCTCTTTGCTCCAAGAGGTATTTAAAGGATTTTGACGCAGCGACCGCAACGCGGAACAAATAATTAATGCTGTTTTGATCAGGGATTGTGGCTTTGGTCTGACATGAGCTGAGCACTGAGGAAAACTGAGCTTTACTTTGTTTAAACTTTCCTGTTACTGTATTAACAAGGTTTTGATCAATGCCTGAAGGACAGGAGCAAAATGCTAAGTTTTGGAGCTTGTTCAAGTTAAAAACGATGAAGAATAATTAATCTGAAGGCAGATAACATTATCTGCCTGTGGAATATATGCTCATTTAGGCAACAGAGCCTTGTGCAGAGTTTTCAAAGCACAGGAGTTAACCTTTTGAGCTACAGCTGAAAATACAAATGGCCCTTAAATACGGTGGCAGTCGAGGTAAAATTGCTTTTTAAAACACACTTGTGTTTTCAGGATGCAATAGGATCATTTCATCCCATACAGACCTCCAAACCCAGGCATTTTAAGGAATGTTCCCATTTACAGACTGGGAATACACTAGGGGATAATACACTTGTGTTTTCAGGATGCAATAGGAGAGTTTCATCCCATAGTCAGGTGGGGGTTGGTCTCTTCTCCCAGGCAACCAGCAGCAGGACAAGAGGGCACAGACTCAAGCTCTGCCAGGGGAGGGTTAGGTTGGATATTAGGAAGAGATTTTTTTTTACAGAGGGAGTGATGAGGCATTGGAATGTGCTGCCCAGGGAGGTGGTGGATTCACCATCCCTGGAGGTTTTCAAGCTGAGACTGGATGTGGCACTTAGTGCCATGGTCTAGTAACCACGGTAGGGTTGGACGTGATGATCTTGGAGGTCTTTTCTAACCCGGTTGGTTTTATGATTCCATGGTTCATATAGACCATCAAACCCAGACATTTTAGAGTATTCCCATGTACAGAACATGTCTAATTTCCATAACATTCAGATGTGCTACAAAGACTTGAGATTTCACACTGTTCACCTGCTTTAAACATCTCAAACACACATAATGCCATAGCTGAGATTGAGATTCAGAGGACAGATTTTTTGCAAGGGAAAAAAGAAATATCTGCTACTTCAGCAAACACATGCAGTTTGATCCAAACTGGAAAACAGACAAAGCTCTAAGTTGTTGAAGAACATGAACACTATTTCTCAGCTCTAACTGCAATCACTACAAAAGAGATAGTACCAAACAAGACCAAAAAAAAAAAAAGCCTATTTTCTACCCTACAGTTTTATCTCACACACAAAAGAGCAATAAAACCTCAGTGATGGGATTTTATAACACGGTTCATTCACTTAGAACTAAACCACTTTTATTCTTAGGGCTTGTCTATACCAGGACAGCAAGAAAATGAGTCTGAAATGAGTACCTTGATGAACTTGAATTCTGCTCCTTAAACTCCATTAAACCCCCAATGTGGACACAGTCATCCCGTTCAGTTACTGCTCCCTTAGGGCACCCCCTGGAAAGGGAGCCCGGATTAAGGCAGGGTATGAATTCAAAGTGCAGTGGTACTTTGAAAATGGTTTAACGTAAACACAAGCAGAGTCTTTGTGGTAGAGGGAGACGTGAAGTTAATCAGCAGAGTCCTGTGGAGACAAGTCCCTGCAGATGAGGCTACTGCAGTGCTAATGTCAGAGCTGATGGGTTTCCACCTCTTCACCTGCAGGCCTGGAAACACCTCCCAGTCAAGCTGCAGGCCTGGGGAGCACATGAAATCTGCTGATAATTGATCTAATTTCCTTAGCTGAGTCATATGGATCATCTGCAAGTAGTGCAGTGGTCCTCTATGAGCTACGAACCAGAACTTGAGGAGGGTTGGTTTAAGCTAACCATAACTTAGAATCCTAGAACCATCAGTGTTGGAGGAGACATATCTCAGGTAATCAGCCGTTAACCTGTCACTGCTAGAACCCCTAAACACTAAACTAGATCCTCCAGTGCCACATCCAGACACCTCTGAAATACCTCCAGGGATGGTGATTCCACCACCTCCCTGGGCAATATCCCAGGGCCTCAACACCCAACAGGGAACATATTTCTCCTAACATCTAGTCTGACTCTTGAGGCACCTCTTAGACACCACTCCCTGACACTGAGCCCAAACTTCACAGTCACTGTGCAGTCACCCAAGTAGTTTGGCTACTGATGGCACTAGAGGTGATCTCACTGTTCATTTATGCAAGGACAGACACATTTCCTCCTCTGCTACAAAAGATGTTTGGCAAAGCTTTATTCTTTCTGATAAGTCACATTTTCTGCCACAAGTGTTGAATCATAACATGACCTCTAGAAATCAGAGTTTTTGTCACTGTCAACTATTTTTCATGCATTTACTTGAAAGAAACCTACACTCCCTGGTCAGGGCATGCTGGATAAAGGAACTAAGGCTAACATGATGCAATACTCACTGAAACAAAAACAAGTCCTAGAGTTCTTTTCAGCTCCTACTCATATTAACTAATGCTTCTCATTTGCCCCTTCAGTAGTCACAAATATCTCATACAAAAATAACTCCTACAAATTTCCAGAGTGGAATTCAAGGCATATGGCAGAGCCAGCAGCAGATATGCTTAGATTCCTTAATTTCTGTTCTCAAATCTGAACTCTAATTGCAAAGGACACCATTTCCCCTCAAAGAGAATTCTGTTCCCTCGGTGTTTAACTCCCTAATGCTGTCTTGGGAGAAACTTCATGTTTCGCTCCTTTCACCTATATAAAAGATTTTTCCTGCACTTCAGCAGTAATTCCTAGTTACCACAGAGCAGTCAGATAAAAAATCATGGAATCATAGAACTGTCAAGGCTGGACCTCTAAAATCATCAAGTCCAACCATGAACCTGTCATTGCTGGAACCCCTAAACCAGATCCTCCAGTGTCAGATCCAGATGCCTCTTAAACACCTCCAGGGATGGTGACTCCAAACCATTCTCATCCAGGATCCTACCTCTGACAGGAGCCAAGCTGCCCAAGGAAAGCTGTTCAAACACTCTCAGCCTGCTGCAATTTGCAGCTCAGGGACTCCCTGAGCTCGCAGCAGTATGTTTCCATTTAAGATTCAGACTCCATCCTGACATAACAGACTTGACAAGCTGAAGAAAACAAGACAAATTTTGCAGGAAAGAAGTGGCATCTCCTTTCACTGCACTCCTGCTTTGAAAAAAATGGACTGCAAATAAACGTATTGCTTGGGAACATATTTTCTACTAGTGGAACCTTTTGAAGATTCAACAGAAGAACTTACTTGTTCAAACAGGTAATGTAAAAATCTGTTTACTCCCTCAACAGCCTAATTTTTAACTGTCAAAATAGAAAAGAATGTTTTATGTTTATGAAAAAGCAGGGGAAGTTGCAGAGAACATTTCAGGCAGCTGGGCACATTCATCTTGCCATGACTGAATCATTTCTGGATGCAAAAGAGGATTGTTCATACTATTGTAACACTGCCCTGCTTTGCTTTTCTCATCTTCAGAGTTTTCAGGGCATTAATGATCGAGACCTCACTTCTTCCTCCATGTGTACACACATTGCAACCTTCAGGACACCTCCCAGACAGTGAAGCTGTAAAGCTCAGAAGCAGTGGTTGCTCATGGACACAAAAAAAAAAAGCAGGAGTGAAGCTCAGATTGGAAATAGGGAATTCCTTCCTCCCCGATGAACTGAACACCCATACAAATGTTCTGCTCATGAAGTACTTTTGCTACCCATGACAAAGTTCTGGATGTGTTAAAATCTACAATAGCCTTGAAAATGACTCCAGAGTGACTGCAGAACTCCAAGATACTACAATTTAACTCCCTTACCACTGAGTGCACACTTCATGCAGTAACAGGAACTCGAAGGGAGCATTTGTCATGCTGAACTGTAAAATTAATGACTCTGAGTCAATGGAGATGTGATGCTGAGGCACTGGACTGCTCTGAAGTGTGGAAGGAATGCCAAGTTCACAAAACAGCAAATAGTTCAATTTACCACAACTGACTGGATGGTTCAGCTGATCTGCAGGGAGTTTCTGAGGTTTCTCCCACATCATTGACACAGATGCCCATTCCCCATTCCACAGATTCAAAATACAGACTCACCTACATACACACTGGGAAAATTCCTGACAATTGATTCTAGTCTGGTGGCAAACTTCTAAAAGCTCCTGGGCAGAGTGCACAGATAGGTTTAGACAACGCAAGGAAAGTGTCTAGAGCTCCCTTGCCAGCACAGCCTTCCAAAACAAAGCCAGGGGAGTCTGGGGGAGATCCACAAAGGCTTTGATTTGTGAGCTCTGGACAAACATTTCTGTAACAGCTCAAGGTATTATTCCCCCAGCTAGATGTGTCCCCCTAGCTCATGCTCTGCCTCCCCTTTGCAGGGTCCTGTCCCTGGCACAGTCACCAAAAGGAATGTGCAAAGGCTTAGTCCTGTGTAAGTGATTTAGCTTCAAGGGCTGGTGGAAGTGGATTTGAACTGGAACAGCTAAGAGCTGGAGCAAAGCTATTTCCTGTTGATTCTCAAAGGGTAAGAACCACTAGCATGGGGAAAAACTGCATGCAGTAACTTCTTAAATGACTACAAGAAGATTCCCCATAGCTCTGTCAAAACTGTGTAAGGGTCCAAACCCAACCTGCAGTGCCACTGCAATCCCTGCTCAGGTGCTGATTAAGAGGGGACAATGAACCCATTCCCATTTGGATACTTAATGCTGCCCCAAATCCTAACTCTCCTTAGCTGTTACAACTCAGAATCTACTTCATGACTGAACAATCTCAATAGAATCCTTGAGCTTGGTATTTTTTTGGTGCTACCTATCGGCCAGTGCCTGGCTAGCACACACAAAGGGGAGCTGAAGATTTACACCAAATGTGTTTCCCAGCAGTGAGCACACTCTCCTGTGATGTGGGAAGCAATATTAATTGAAGCAAGATCCTGCAGCCTGACTCCACCACATCCCAGGGAAATGCCCTAGCCCTTGGGCATTGAGCTAATCTCTCATTAGCCATCACTCTGGTCTCTTGAATAAACTAGTTATGAAAAGCAGAAAAACTTCAATAGGAGAAAGTGAAAAGAGATTTGCCATGGAGTTCCTGGTAAGGAATCCAATTCTTCAGGAGGTGATGTATGTTTTTTTCTTTCAAAAAAGCCAATTTAGATAACAAATCAATTTGCACTTTGGGGGCAAGTGCACATTAAAGCTGGCCAGCTGCTGGCCTAGGTGTGGGAAAAACCAAGTCCCTTCCCAAAGCACCAAGCAGAACAAATATAGGCACACAGGGATCCTACTGAGAAAATGAAGAGGATATTCCTCAGGCTAAGTGAGGTGCCTTGTCCATCTCCCAACCCCAGGACGCTTCCCTTGGAACAATGTGGCTTGTTTGATGAGGGTCCTGGGCTGAGCTGGTGGCTGAGAATCCCAAGCAGAAAGTGAGGTCCATTCTGAGGTACTGCTAGGGGCCTGTTTTGGAGAGCACAGTTTAAGCCTGAATCTTATCCCTCCACGATGGCCCTAATCAAACCTGCTGAATTCCATGACTCCACCGCTGCACTTCCATTTCTGCATTTGCACTCCTACTAGGCCTACTGAGCATAAAACCTCTGAGACCAAGGACTACATCTGGGAAATAACCGTCAGTTTTACAGGAGGGGTGGAATTTTCCAGAATTCCTAAGCAGATCAGGCACCTAACTCCCCCTCTTAGATTTCAGACACTTAGCTGGTGGATGGACTTTTCAGCAGCCCCAAATGCTTATGAAATAATTGGTCAATTGATTGAAAATATTTAGTACTTCCTCTGGTTGGTACGTGTTTCTAAATGCAAAGTGTTTCTGATGGAGGCAGAGTCTGTCTCAGCTCAGGCACAGACAGTCCAACCCTCTCTGAGCTCCTGCTCCCAGCAGGCAGGGCCCGAGCCAATCTCTGGGCAATGATACACACACTAAGTTTTCAAGTTCATTTTAAGACAGTGCTGCAGCCAAGAGAAGCAAACCCTGCCCTCAGCCCCCAAAGACTCATCCCCAACCTCCCACCACCTCCCCTCTGCCAGCAGGAGCATTTGAACGGAATCACTGAGCTTGGTTAGGGTAAAACTAACTCATTTTTTCTCACAGAATCATAGGGGTTGGAATGTACCTGAGAGACCATTCAGCCCCAACCCCTGCCCTGGGCAGGGACACCTCCCACCAGAGCAGGTTGCTCAAGGCTCAGCCAACCTGGCTGTGAACACTGCCAGGGTTGGGGCAGCCACAGCCTCCCTGGGCAACCTGGGACAGTATTTTAGCCAGATAATAGAACCACAGAATCATAGACTAATCAAGGCTGGAGGAGATCTCTGAGATCATCCAGTCCAACCATTAACCTGTCACTGCTGGAACCACTAAACCCTAAACCAGATCCTCCAGGGCCACATCCAGACACCTCTGAAACACCTCCAGGGATAGTGACTCCACCACCTCGCTGGGCAATATCCCAGTGCCTCAGCACCCTGAAAGGGAAAAATAAAGCAGATGAGGTTTGTCCCTGGTCCAGCTCACTCAGCTGCTGCACAAACACTTGTGTAAGGAGAGGAAGGAGCAAGACGGGCAATTCTACTTCTTTTGGTGGCAGTGCTGGTCTCTGTCAAATCACAGCACATGACCAAACACACCCTTACTTCTCCTTCACCATACTCATCACATTCAAGGCACATCCACTAATTAAATGCAATTTTGTAATCCTGTTTTGTACATTTTAATTAAATCTCATTTTTTATGCAAATACAGCGTGAGTCAGAAATGGAAATGAAATTAAGTTGTAAGACCTATTACTTACGAACTAAGCCAGAGAAAATTCAGAACATGAAAGAATGTTCTTTAGGTTCACTCCTAATGCCTAAAAAGAACCAATTAATTCAGTGAAAAGCTCTCAGCTGCTTGCAAATTAAAAAGGTTTATTTATCCCAAACAATGAGAGGTTTTGCAGGAAATTAATGTACAAAGTATATTTTAAAAAGGTTAAAAATCAGTTTATCTGCTTTGCTGCAACCTATTTGAACCCTTGTTTTCCCTTTTCTGTACCTTGTGTGGAGACCTCAGAGCACCTTCCAGGAGCTGAAGGGGCCTCAGGGAAGCTGCAGAGGGACCTGTGTTAGGAGCTGCAGGGACAGGACAAGGGGCAATGGGGACAAATTGAAGGAGGGAAATTCAGGCTAGATCTTAGGCAGAAGTTTTCCCTGTGAGGGTGGTGAGACACTGTCCCAGGTTGCCCAGGGAGGCTGTGGCTGCCCCAACCCTGGCAGTGTTCACAGCCAGGTTGGCTGAGCCTTGAGCAACCTGCTCTGGTGGGAGGTGTCTCTGCCCAGGGCAGGGGTTGGGGCTGGATCATCTCTAAGGTCCATCCCAACCATTAAAATTTCATGATTCTATGATTCTCTCACTGCTGGACACACATCCTCCACATACACTTCTCTGTGCCTTTCCAACTGATGTGTTCAGATGCAAAGCAAAGAAGGAACAGATGCATTCTATAGCCTGAATTTCTAGGGCTGTCCAAGTTCTGCACTTTCTCTCATACCCCATCCAGGGTAAGAGCTCACCCTGGCCCAGTCAGACTGAGAAACAACTGAGTTTTCTGTGTGGCCTCAAGGCACAAGCAGCACTTCACACCTGGCACTGCACTGCTGCAGGTACCTGTGATCCTGCAAAAGTGACTCACCTTGATGCAAACATGGTAAGGGACAGGATTTCAGTCCCCACTGCTCTCCTGCAACAGGCTCAACCTATGGGTTATTTGTGCCAAAGCAAGGCCCAAATTACAACCAAATCAGAGCCAAAAACCAGCACAGGGTGAAGGTGACAAGCTGCAGCACAGAGTGGCACAGCTGGGCACAGGGTGACCCAGCACAGGGTGGCACAGCTGGGTACAAGGTGACAAAGCTCAGGGTGGTACGGGTAGGCACAGGTGACCCAGCACAGGGTGGCACAGGGTGACAAAGGTGGGCACACAGTGGCACAGGTGGGCACAGAGTGCACACAGTGGCACAGCACAGGGTGGCCCAGGTGGGCCCAGGGTGGCACAGCACAGGGTGGCCCAGGTGGGCACAGGGTGGCACAGCACACTGCAGCCCAGGTGGGCCCAGGCAGGCACATGGTGGCACAGAAGGGCACAGGGTTGCTGGTCACAGGGTGGCACAGTTGGGCACAGAGTGGCCTGGGCAGGCCCAGGATGGCCCAGGATGGCCCAGCACAAGCAGGCCCAGGACGGCCCAGGCAAGCACAGCACAGGTTGGCACAGGCAGGCACAGGGTGGCACAGCACACTGCAGCCCAGGTGGGCCCAGGCAGGCACATGGTGGCACAGAAGGGCACAGGGTTGCTGGTCACAGGGTGGCACAGTTGGGCACAGAGTGGCCTGGGCAGGCCCAGGATGGCCCAGGATGGCCCAGCACAAGCAGGCCCAGGACGGCCCAGGCAAGCACAGCACAGGTTGGCACAGGCAGGCTCAGGGTGGCACAGAACATGATGGCCCAGAACAGGGTGGCCCAGGTGGGCACAGCACAGGGAGGCTCAGGATGGCCCAGCACAGGTAGGCACAGAGTGGCACAGAGTGGTACAGCCCAGGGTGTCTCAGGGTGGCCCGGGCGAGCTCAGGGTGGCTCAGGGAG
>NW_008659360.1:0-1771 GCF_000695815.1 Acanthisitta chloris
GGGCACGGGGGCGGTGGGGTGGCACATCCACGCGGATCCGGGCTGGGTGGCTTCGCCACGGGGTCGCTCCGTGGGGCTGTTGCTTTTACTTTCCCTTCAGCCTCGGGCGGATCTCGCCCGGGTTTCCTCCCCGCGGGGAAGCGTTGGCCTCCCAACATCCGGATGGGGCATTTTGAGTCCCCTGAGCAGAGCAGCATCCCAACAGTCTGGGGATGGGGTGAAGGAGGGATGGGGAGGTCGATCCTTCCCCCATTATTATTGTTGCTTGCAGTCATCATTGCTATTAATATTATTACAGCATCCTCTTTTTTAAAAGGATGGGATGAGTCACGCAGCTCAGGGAGGGGGATGTGGGCACTGGGCAGGGGACCAGCAGGTGTCCTCTGTTCTGGGGTGAGAGGCATGGGGCTGGCAGTAACCAGCTTTTCTCCTGGCTGCTCAGCAGGGCCAGCGTGAGGGAAGGATGGCTGCGGACGGGCTCTCCAGCAAGGCCTTGAAGGTGAGCACCAGTGGGAATAGGGTGTTGGGAGGGCTGGTTCGAGGGGTCTCAAGCAATTGCCCCTCTCCCTGGCAGGTGAAGCGGGAGCTGGGGGAGAACACGCCACTGCTGTCAGATGAGGAGCTGATGGGGCTGTCAGTGCGGGAGCTCAACCACCACCTGCGGGGCCTCTCCAAGGAGGAGGTGGCGAGGCTGAAGCAGCGTCGCCGGACGCTGAAGAACAGGGGCTACGCTGCCAGCTGCCGGGTGAAGCGCGTCTGCCAGAAGGAAGAGCTGCAGAAGCAGAAGATGGAGCTGGAGTGGGAGGTGGACAAGCTGGCCCGGGAGAATGCCGCCATGCGCCTGGAGCTTGATACTCTCCGTGGCAAGTACGAGGCCCTGCAGGGCTTCGCCCGCACCGTGGCCACCCATGGGCCTCCTGCCAAGGCGGCCACCGCCAGTGTCATCACCATCGTCAAGTCGGGCACCAACCAGGCCGCCTACTCCTAGTGCTGGCCTCCGTCCCCCGGCTGGGCACAGTCCTCCTCGGGGCTCCTTCCCCCACGAATTACCTCCCAGTCCTTCCCCGACCTCCTCCCTGCCGGGATATGTGCCCCAAATCCTCCTTCTCCCGTCCCTTGACCTCCAGCTCCCCCATGTAGGGAAGGTTGCTGCAGTGTGGGTGCTGAGGTAGAGGACAGAACCCCACCAGTGGCCCCCACAGTCTCCTCCCCTCTTGTGGGTGTAGATAGGAGAGAGTGAACCCACTCAGGCAGCAGTGGGGAAGCATCCCACAGCTCCAAGCTGGCAGGAAAACACCAGATGCCTGTTTTGGGGGATGGCATGGGAGAGCTAAATGTGGGCCAGGCACGCCCAGGAGCACATGCCAGAGAGGAAAAAGAGGGGAGAGAGTTTTTGCAGCACAGGGGAAGAAGTCATAAGAGAGGGGTATCGGTGTTGGGCACACAACTTGGACCATGGCTGGAGCAGGGGGCAAAGTGGCAGCATGGCATGATTCTCCAGGGATGGAGATGGTGAAGGAAGGTGGCAGGTCAGAGGGGAAGAGAAAGTGGCTGCAGGTTGATGCCTGGTAAGGGTGAATGAAATGGGAAAGCACTGTGGCAGCTTGTGGTGCTGGGGGACCCTGGAGGTGACAGTGATGGAGAGTCCCTTGGGCAGGGGAGAGCTGGGGGACGTGGGTGGGTCAGCCCAGGCTGTTGTTCCACAAAGGGGAGAAGCAGTGGTGCTGTTTTATCATTCTCTATCACGCACATCCTTCACGCCTCTTCCTGC
>NW_008659360.1:1809-20028 GCF_000695815.1 Acanthisitta chloris
CACCGGCAGGAAGGAAGCGGAGGCAGCTGGAGCAGAGATAAACACTGTTTTGCTCAGCACAGACCAGCTTGTACGGCCCCACCAAGCTCTCCCTGGTGCCCCACCGCCTACAAAACTCTTGGAAAGGTGCTCCTGGCCCTCGGGAGACAGAGCTGCGGAGGCAGAGAGAGGGGTGGAGGTGCAGGAGGTGGGAAACAGGGGCGGAGAGCATCCCTGCTCCTGGGAGCTGCCCGGCAGGCAGGTAGGCTCCTCCCTTTTGGTTTTCCTCCAGCTTGGACACAGTGTGGGACAACCGGCTCTTCAGCAGGCTGAAATGCTGGAGAAGAGCTGGGAATTTGCTAGATACAGGCAGCACAGAGGAGGTAACAGGAGGCAGACCTGACTTGGCATCTGCTGCTCTGTATGATTCCCCTGCCCCTGCCTGGGTATTGTCACGCCAGCCGCCCTCGGCTGCAGCCTCCATCCCTCCCCGCAGAGAGGCCACTCGTGGAGGGGGCACTGTGCTCAGCATCCCCCACCCCAACTCCTCTTGGGTTTATTTATTGCACGAACATAAGTTATTTTCACGTCCTCTTTGCCATTCCGCCGCTCGGCACAGCCAGGATGTTGGTACAGAGCCGTACTTTATATTTTATATATGCAAATCACATTTTATCTTATACTTATATAGAGAAAAAAACAAACTTATTTATTTTCTGACTTACAGTATGTGTCCTACCCGACTCCTCTGTATTTTGTAGACTTTACAAATAAAGCAAGTTCTTTTTTTTCCACAGCTAGAGTGTGTCTGGTCATTCTTGCACCTGGGACAGAGCTGTGCCTCAGTGCGATCAGGTTTTCTAGCTCCCTCTAGCTTTGCTGCAGGACGTGCTCAAGAATGTGCCCAAAAAAAGATGGACTGGGGGACAGCCCATGACTTCCTAGGACAAAGACAGATTTATCACCTCTGAAAGGAAAGGGCTTGGAACGCAAGCTTAATGCTGAACGTCACCCCCCATGGCACCTGCTTTCAGGAGCAGTTCAGCTTTTCCTAGGAAAGACAACGCTTTTCACTGGAAAAATTCCCTCTAGGCTGCCCTTGGACCAGATGCCAGAGGGGAGGTAGGTGCAATCAGGGTAGCTCTGCCCAAAATCTTCCCTGCCAAGCGACCTCACTGCCTGTCTTGGGAACAGCGAGGAAAGCAGGGAGCTTGTGTCTGTGGGTGGCAGAAGAGGCAGGAAGCATGGCAGGCACCTTACCCAGAGGTGAAGCCTGACCTCCTCCCTTGCGGAAAAGCCACCCTTCCTCAGAGGTGAGGTGGCAGTGATGAGAATGTTCCCCTAGTGCCCAGGTCCCGAACAGGCTGCAGCACTCAGGATAGTCTGGGGTTAAAATTCACACTGCCAACTGCCCCAGCCCCAACCTTGCTCCTGGAAGGAAATCCCAGCATTGCTGTTTGCTGGACCCCCGTCTAAGAAAGCAGCACACTCTCTCCCACAGGTGTTTTGCACTGAGCAAACAGTCCCAAGACAGGACTCCTCCCTGCTCCAGGTTTTTGAGACACAAGTTTTGCTCCTGTGTTGGGCCATCAGCGGTGTCTCAGCCCAGGGGGCTGCAGTGATGCTTCTCCATCAGTTCCTAAACACACAGAGCTTTCCTCCTGAGACGAGGACAAGATAACCTGACCCACCAAGCCTCAGCTCCTCAAAACCAGCTCAGAGAAGGAACCCAGACAGCACCACGCAGAGGCAGCTTAAGTACAATCTATATTATCTCTATATTTTTTTATTTGTCATCATATTTGCTCATTTCTGCAGAGTATAACGTCACAAAGACCAAAATAGAGAGAGCGGCTTGTCGCTGAGCTCACATCAGTTAAACACAATAGGTACAAAACTAGGTGACTCTTTGTCTTATCATACTTTTTTTTCAGTCATTTATATACAAAGAACTACTCTATATGGAAAAATAATAAACAAATCCCATGGGTATGTTACACAGTAAACAAAAAGGAAGGAAGGAAGGAAAGAAGGAAGGAAGGAGAGCGGAAGCAGGTGAGGGAGAGCAGCTCCAAGGGCCTACTCCTGGAACTGACATGTTTCCTGGGGCCCTGGGCTACCATGAGCAGACCTGCAAGCCCATGAGTGCCTTGGCCTTCTTGGTTTCAAGTTCTGGATCTTATATCTGTTCTTCCAAGCCAGTACAACTTCAGAGCCAGTCTTGCCCTGGCACTTGTCTGTCATAAGCAAGAGCAGGAAGCTCAGTGATGGATGATTTTGTGTGTTGTTAAAAAATATCTGTGTATATAAAATTACAAAGCAGGGCAGCTGGCTGTTGTCTGGGCACTAGTTCTTCACCAGGCTTCTCCGAAGGCAGCTGGTGCAAAAGGGTTATACTTGAAACCACCACATACAGGAAGCTTTGAGAATATCCAGATCCTCTGCACAGCATGTATACGCAGGAGACATTTCAAAGCAAGTTCCAAGAAATGCTTCTCCAAGCCTGGATCACCTTCATATGCAATGGGGCAACCAGAGAGATTTCAGATCTCAGCCACCCAGTGCAACAAAGACTGGGGACGATCACCAAGTGACACTGGGACATCATCAAGGCCTGCAAATGCAAAGCAAGGGGAGGATAGGATCATGTCCCACACCCCACATTCCTACAAGAGAGGGGAAGCTTAACATAAGTACCTCACACTAAACTATTAATCAAAGCCATAGAAGAAAGGAAAGCCCATTCAATCTTCAGCTCTGCTTTTCCGATGGCTTATGTGTGAGGAAGTTTTACACCAAGCCCACACAAAGCCTGGCAGAGTGTTTGCACGCCCATTTAAGCAGCCACAGATTTAGGAAACGCAGTAACTAACATCACGGTATCGCAGTATGTGTGTAAGTGGGGAAATCCAGCAGCAGAGAAGCTGGAAGAGAGAAGCTGGAGAGAAGCAGAGAACCCAGCTCCCTCACCAGTCAGCACCATTGCTCCCACCTGCTTCACCGTCCCCCCAGACACGAGTACAGAAGGAGACATTGCCCCTAAGCCTTTCCCTATTTTATCCCCACAGCAGGGAGCAAACCTGCCTCTCTTCAAGCCCTTTAGCCCTGCTTGGGCAGGGGTGCTGAGGAAATGAGGTGCTGTCACTTCTGAGACACTGAATGAACAAGCAGATGGATTAGGAAACAAGTGGAAAGGTGAACTCCAGGCAGTAAACCACACTCCAGTCTCCTAGCAGAGCAACAAGGGGCAATCCCAAAATGCAGGTCTGCTGATGGCAGCGTAGGCATCAGGCAGGAGAGGAACGGAGAAACTACAGCCAAGAACAAACCAATTTGCTCCAGTCTCTCAATTCTGCTTCTTGCTTATGGGCAGAAGCATCTCATCTGTAGCACTTGACTGTGCTGCCCTTTCAGCCCCTAGATAATTTCAAGCAAGCAAGAAGCATTTCCTGGTCCCTGGATAGATCTACAGAGGGATCACTTCTAGTTTGGCTCCACTAAGTACCCATGGGGGCCCATCCACAACCCAAGAGAAGCAAGGGGAAGCTTCTCCCACTTCCATGGATGCCAGCTCCACCCTTGATAGCACTGCAGTTGCTGCAGGGCCTGTGAAATGTGCAGCAGCAGCAGCAACTGCTGCCAGGGAAAATAAAAGGGACAATTCTGACCAGCCAGGTCATGTCAGGTTTCAAGTCTGCTCTAGTTTGGCCCAGAACAGCTAGAGAGATAGAAAACAAAGGAGTGTGCAATATTCCTTTCTGAATATTCCAGCCTAAGGGCAAAACTTGTGCAGCTCGCAAGGAGTCAGGGATGACAAACACGGGGAGAGTTACCTGTACGAGACCAGGACCTGCTCTGGCAGCTACCTGGTGCAGCCCACACCTTTAAGAGGGGCAGCTGTGATGCTGAGGGACAGGAAACAAGAAGAAAAACTGTGTTTGTGTTTACACTTCCCAAAGAGGGATGAAGGGAGGTCTACAAACTTCCACCACCTATCACGGCTAGTCCTCAGTCTTGTTAGCAGGAGACAGATGCTCCAGGCAGACGTCTTGCCAGAGGAATGCCAGGGAGATGGAAAGCTTGTACACCTGGTGATCAGAAAATTCCATCCTTGTGAAAAAGCAGTTCCATCCCCACTGAGCTTCAACAAGCATCAGCTTTGATGGTGATCAGGGGGGATTGCAGGGAGCAGAGGAACAGGAGAAAAGTCCTGTTCTTTTTCCCCTTGCTCACTCAAGTGACTCAAGAACACACAATCAGGTGCTCAGGAGGGTGTTCCTTGCCTGCCATTCAAGGCAATGGCTATATAAAGAGACCAATCTCTGGTCTGGTCCTCAGGAATGCTTATCACTGCATCCTAATCCCATTTCCCAAGGATCACAGAGATGTTAGTATCAGGAAGTTGGGGAGAAAACTGTGCCTACATCGAGCATTCAGGAAAAGAAATACAAAGCAGTCAGGTCGTTTCTGTTGGAAAAAACCCAAAAGCATTTTTGGCCACAACTCCAGGCTCTGGCCTGTCACGCTCCCCACCAAGCTGGACAGGTGTGGGAAGCCAGAGCCCCAAACCCTGGAGCTTTGCTTCAGATTAATTCCAGTCAATTGCTGTTGTGAGAAACGGGCTTGAGAATGGAGTCCTGGCCATTCCACCACCTCCACACTGCTCATCGTGTCCATACCCACAAAAGCTAATGGGAAGTGCCCACTTCTGCAATCTGTACTCTCTAGGAAGTGATATGACTTGTGTGTTTCTGCTTTAATAAATTATTTTTTTTAAAAAAAAGGAGGAAAATGACAGCCTGTGCTGGCAGTTTCCTCTCCTAGAATTCATCATCTGAGCTCAGCAAGAGGGTCTTCTCATTGTCACGGGCGCCCGAGCAGCTGTGGGAGCGCGAGATGACGTGACTGCCGTTGCGCCAGGGTGGGCCGTGCTCCAGTGTTGACTGTTGGGTGTACTGCTGGTAGGCTGGGGAGAAGTTGTGGATCGCGTCTTGGACAATGTCGTGGGGGTTCATGGTCTCCTTGAGGCTGCTGGAGATGCTCTTCATGGGAGCACAGCGACCTGTTGGGGTAAGACATGGAGGGACAAGTGAAGAACACTGCTGCCTTCCCCCAGACCTGTTAACATGAAGGCAAGGAGAAGATGGACCATGCAATCCTAGATCCCACACATGTTACAGACTTCCTTAAGCAGCTGCTGAGGAAATGCCACATAAATGGTGTCAGGTTTTACCAGTAGTGCTCCTAAATCCAGACACTGTTAGTCAAGTGACTCCACCTCAGCACCAAATGGGGGACACACCATGAGGATGGCACATACCCACAGTGACAACCTCCACTACACACTACCAGTGCTGGCTTGGGTGTGCAACAAAGACAGACAGGTAGGGAGGTGCTCCTGTAAACAGTTTCAGAAGACAAAAGCTAAAGAAATTCTAGAAGTATAGGACATGGCACTTGCCATCATCACTCACTGGCAATTAGACTCGTAGGTGGTATCAAAGTGCCCCCAGGAAAGAGATCATACAAGTGGGAAGCAGCACAAAGGAAGGGACCAGGCAGTACTGCAGGCAGAACCACCTCACAGGTACAGGGTGTCACAGTAATACCAAGAAGGAAGCAACAGCTGGAGACTGTCCCACCCAAGTGCTGAGCACAGAGGAAGGCTGTGTCTCCTTCTAGGAGCTGCCATTTCTCATGGCTTCTAGGTCCCATTTCCAGTGTGAGCTCCTGGCTCTGCCCAGATCTGAGGATTAGCTCCCCAGGGAACCAAAGCATGCTGATCATCTGTGGCAATTACAAAAGTGAAGGGAGGCTGGGGTGAGAATGCAAACTAGCTCCTCTGAAAGCCCGTGCAACTCTTTGGAGAGAGAACTCCACAGCCCCGACATGGATACTCTAAAGCTAAGTGTTACGTCACTGCCCACACAGACGTTTTATCACTTATAATCCAGACAAGCCTAAAGCAGCTGTATGAGGCAGTCAAGTTACAGACCTATGAGGAAGGGGGAACAAGGGACAGGGCAGGCAGTAGGCAGGCTGGGAATCAGGAGAGAATAGCATCCCAGCTAAAAAACAACTGAGACAAACACACAAAGCATGCTGTACCTACCGTATGGCCCATATGATGGAACAGCTGCATCAGGGACCATTGGCCAAAGCAAGGGAGAGATAAAAGGAAGAGGCGAGAGAGAAAGACACAGAGAGAAAGAGGAAATAACAAGAACTGAACAAGGCCCACCACCGAAACATTCCCCACTGTAATGGCCAGCAGTTTACCCTTTCATCACCCGCTGATTGCATCTACCCCCACTCTCCTTCCAAAACCTCTGGGGCTGGCTGGGATGAAAGGGTCATCTACATCTCTACTCTGCAAGGGCTGCTGTCTTCCCACACCTCAGCACACACCTACCCCAGCAGGAAGGAACCACCTTTACTTGGAAAACACTGAACGTACTTGCACAGACTGGGCACAAAAACCCCCTTTTCCCAGAGATAACATCCACCTTCCTCTTCCCCAGAATAAGACTTCTAGCAGCCCTGCCCTCACAAAGTCATTACAGGATGATCCTCCTCCTCCATGACACACATTGCCAAAGCACAGCCTCACTTTCCCAAGCCAGATTCAAAACAGAGCCTATTCTAGGCCCCGTCCCTCTTGCCTTCAGTCTGTTGCACAATCTGGAGCAATGGAGTTCCCCTCTGGGGAGACAGGAAGATGGACAAACCCACTCCACCGAAACGATGCAACTTCTTGCAGCCCTCAGGTCTGCAACAAGCTGTCGTGGGTGGCATACTGGGAACTGAAAAGGGAACAGTGCAACTCAGGCAAGGTTTCTGCCCTACAGAGCCGTTGCACAATGAAGCTGTTCAGACACCACGGAGGAGGGGATGTGTTGTTTTTCAAGCATTTAGGTTGGAAGCCATATCAGTGTGTTGGCTGCCTGAGGGACCAGTCTCCACCCAGTCTCACTACTAAACAGACAAGCCATATGCACTGGCATACTCCTACCTTGGGCATCAATTCTTTTGTCCGCATACACCTTGTATGTGAAGGCATGGCGCAGGGCGATGGCTGCAAAGAACATCTCCACACAAATGATGAAGTCTTGATACCCAGCAGCTACTGTGCCTTCACCCACAGACACAGTAGCAGAGTGGATTTTGGGGATGGCACCACACTTTTCCAAGATGGCCAACAGCATCCCTAAACAAAGCAAGAAATTCATGTAAAGATGCAGAAAACACGATCGCATGGTAACTGTAAAGAATGGAAACAGCTGTTTACGCTGTATGTCCTAGACACAACCCCACTGAACAAACAGAGCAGGCTACATGCATCCACCTACTGGTGGGTGCAACAGAGAAAGGAGGGATAAAATGAAACATATATGTTTAAGCAAAGAATGCTCAAACATCAACCCTCTTCTGTTCTCGACTGATGCATAAACTGTGGAACTAACTGCTGTGGGAAACAAAGGCCAAAGGAGAAAGAGCAGTCAGGTGTTTCTGTAAGCACACCTGTGATCTCAGCACTAGCTACAGCAAAAACTGAAGTAACAGAACTTTTCATTTAAGCATGTAGTGGTTTTGACACAGCACTGGAAGAGAGAGGTTACCCCCCGTCCACAGCCTAGTTGTTGAAGAATTCCAGAGAAGACAGAAAGCGTGTGACCAGATGGCTCAAGATGATAAACTAGACAGCTTATTAGTTTGTCTGTAGAAAGGGAGGATGGGCCATACTACAACAGCCTAAATGCCACCTAAGTTCCTACTCAATTAGTCTTTGAAGTGTAACTCAGTAAACCTAAGTAGGGCATTGAACAGGGAAATGCTTAGAGCCAATTAGTAAGAAGCTCTAAGCTTAGGTGGAATTTCAGCTTTCCAAATGTGCCTCTGCATCATGTGTATGAATTCCCAATGCCCTTCTGCTCGGCGGTGGCTCTGCAGCAGCACACACTGCACTCAGCTGCTGCTTCACATAAATCACACACATACCATTACAATTTTATTTATAGAGCACTAAAAAAAAAGTACTAAACGTTTTAAGATGTGCTGCTTTAATCAATAAAATGGCAGCATGCAGATGAAACGTTGACGGCTTGTGCTTTACGATTGCTCCAGGAATGCAAAGGACTCTTCATCCTATCACCTGATTTTGCCAGGTAGATAGGAGCGTGCACATGCACACACAGGGATAGCGAGGATTCAGGAGTGGAAAAGCAAAAGTGAAAGTAAAACACCTTCCCAGAGAAAAGCAACGCATGGCTATAAAACAAACAGGATATAGAGGAACGTTCTGTCTATTAACTGACATCTGCTCTATCAGCTCTAGTGTCTGAGCCCCTGCAGAGAGCTCTTTCCGCCTACCAAGGGAAGGGAAAAGCAGCTCACCTTGCCAGAAGGACAGGAAGATGACAGACTTCACCATGAAGAACTTGAGGACTGGGCTGTAGGGACTGAGCAGCTCACGTGTGGCAAAGTAGAACAGGAAGAGGGCATATAGTGCCAGGCTAACAGAGATGTTGTAGATGATCGTCACATAGAGGTAGCCACTGGTTACACTGAAAAGAGAAGATATATGAATGCCTGAAATTTCAGCATGATCTTTTCCCCTTGCCATTGTCACTGGGGAGTTCTGTGAGTCCATTTCCTTCCTGCCTCTGTGTCCCACTCCCTCCCTCAACCCCAAAAGCCTGAAACTACAAGAGTTACCTCTGCCCTCTTTTCTCATGTGCATCAGCCCATGCTGTCCCCTGACTTTTCCCATGGCTCAGCACACACACACACAATAAGCACAGCTGGGCAGGGAAGGGGCAACCGAGTCTTGCAGGCCAGACAAATAAAACTTACTCAAAGTCACCATCCTGGTACTTGCCGAAGGCCTGAAGGATGACTGTGCTGATCGCCATGAGGGGCTTCACCACACAGAACTGCAGGGTAGCCTACAGGAATGAGAGAGGAGCAGTGAGAAGGCAGGAGGTGCAAGAGGACAGGTTCCCAAACCAGCATCATGATGGAGTGTCCACTGGGACAACCCAGCAAGGCAACACAATCCAGCCCCAACAAGGAGACTCACCCTGCCACTTGCTGATTGATTATGCTTGAGGACTGCAGCACCCAAAAGGAGAAAAAGGAGATTCACAAGAAATATGTGCGCTATCTACTTGTCCAGAATGGGAAGAAAAACCTCTCTGTAGGGTTGTTCCCAAAAGCTGCTCAGCTGCTGTCTGCCAGAGCCATTTTACACAGGCTGTGCTGCAGCACAGTTATGCATGGAACAGCACGAAAAACAAAAAATCCCACATTGTGCTATGGTATGGACACAGCAAGTTTAACAGAGGCCTATACTAGGGAAGGAAAGCAAACTCCAATCCATAGTTGTTATACAGTTAGGCAAGAAGCTCCCCTGGATAGGAAGGGAACCCAGCTCTGAGGACATTCTGACAACTTCCACCATACTAAGGTGTTTTGTATACACAGTGATGTTTGTTGCCAGACAAAAGTTAAGAGCTATTCTGTTGTCATCCACGTGACCTCTACTGAATCTCCCCGAAGATTCTGTGGCACTTGGGATCAGCTCTATCCATTCTGCCATTATGAACCACAGCTCCTATTGAGACAGGTGCTCTCTCAGAGCCACCCGGTTCTTCAGCTTTCTGGAGATGTTGAACTTCAAGGTCCTAGCAGATTGAAGGCTTTATGACCCTAAAAATGTCTCCCTGGAAAGACATGACCCATGTCTCCCTGAAGGGGGCTGGAAGAGCCTGGGCAGGTGCTGACCTGTGTGCATGTGGGGAGGGCTATGTAAGAGAAGAAGGCAAAACCAAACAGTAATAATTGCTTTGGATACGATGCAATTTGTTAGTGGTCATAAGACTTCAAGGAGATTAAAAACCCCAGCACATGCCAGTTAGTGAGTCACTGTAAATATGTGAACTGGAAAAGGTCAAGCTAATTGGTAAACAACTTTGTCCTCTGAAAGCTTCCCCTCCTTCCGATCTGGGGATGTTTTAACCATTTCCTGGCAACCCAAACCACCACGTACTATTTTTAGTTACTTCCCTAGAAGATGCTACAGCATATGGGAAGCACATGGATGGTGTGTGACCCATTTGTGAGGGTCCCCAGACACAGGCCCAGCGAAGAATCTTGATGAAGACATCTCTAAGGAAACAGGCTGTTCAGATTTTTACACCGCAGCCACCAGCACATGACTGCACAGCTGTAGAGCCACAGGCAACACAGGCAGACTGACTGATCCACCACAGGCACCTGCCTGAGAAAAGTTGGTGGTGAGGGCGAAGATGAAAAGAAGGAATGGTTATAACACACAGATTCTTTCAGGATGAAAGGGGCTAGAAAGAGCAGAAGATGGGCAGGTGGTGGTGGGAGGCAACAGAAGTGCTGGAGATGCTGAGAACAGGGCTAAAAAAGGCAAGGCTCTCCTTCCAGCACATTCCCCTTCCTGATCACCACGATGGGGGATACAGGATGAGACTGGATGTGGCACTTAGTGCCATGGTCTAGCAACGACGGTAGGGTTGGACTTGATGATCTTTGAGGTCTCTTCCAACCCGGTTGATTCTATGATTCTACTGCACAGATCAGCACTGACATGTGCTCTGCTGCTCTTTTGCACCAGCCTTCCCAAGAATTTGCCTTGAAAGGTCTTCCTCAGCAATCCTGTAAGTCTAGAAGTACCAGAAAGTGAGTCTTGGCATCAACAGTTTCTCACCAAGGCAATATTTAAGCTCAAGCCGAGAAGGATGGAAGTATTTAAACATCCCTTTGTAAGACACCTCCCTCACAGCCTCCACAGCAGACACAGCAGTTAGCAAGGGGCAGGCCTAACTAGAAGAACTGCTGCCAGACAGCAGCAATGGAAAAGCAAAATATCCAGCTAAGCCAGAGTTACCAAATGAGCTAGGATTTGTGGAGCCCAGTAGAAAACAACACAGCCCCTTCTCCCCAAAGAGTGATTCTAGCCTTCATTGTTGTGAAAAAACTTTCCGAATTAGAATTCTTGCTTTCCTATTCCAAGAATTGGTAATGCAGTGCATCACCCAAAAGGTGTCCAAGTGAAACCCAAGAGGCACAGGTGAAGCAGTGTACTGGGTGCAGACTTGAAAATAAAGTGCCAGGGAAGAAAACAGAAAAGCCATAAGGACAAAATGTGGGGCAGAGACAAACAGAACAGAGAAGCAAAAGATGTGGTCCTTTGAAAACAGCCAGTTGTGCTGCACAGATTAATGCTGGATATTACTATGAGGCTGCATTGTACCTTTGATGTTCCTGCATATTGCTAAAACACAGAACATGTGACGTGATGTGCAGGAGAAGCCAGGGCAGATATCTAGACCCAGTGACTGGAATTACAATGACCCGAGCCCTTTCAAAGAACCAGACCTGCTTCATGCTGTCTCCAGAGAAACCTTCTGTGTTCATTTCAGCAAGTGAGCAAAGACTTGAAATCCACCTGCTGTTTCATGACAGCCAGAGGTGACTGACCTGGGATGAGCAGACAAGGGCTGTATGGAGGTTTAGATCTCCTCCATTCCTCCCCCCACACACCTCAACATACCCAATTCAGCACAGACAGACACACATGGTGAGCAATACATGGTTCCTCCTACAAGACAATGTGTCATGCTTAACCTCCACCCCCTCCTCAACTCCAAACCACAACAGCAGCACTGGGAATTCAGGAGGCTGTTACACAACTGCGGAGTGTCTGCGACACAACACAGCCATCAGCTTCTTAAAAGTTGGGACATCTGTAAGCCAGAAAGGGAGTTTCTTCCCAGGGTTAACATCCGTTCCAGGAGATAATCTGAGTCTTTTGCTGAGGCCTTCCTGATGCAGGGTTATTAAAATCACTCAAACCAAACAAACCAACCCTGAAACACCTCCTCGGCTCAGCAGACTGCAGGCCTCTCAAAACACGATTATAACCCCCCTCAAAAGAGTGCTCATCTCAGATGTGCAGCAGCAAAAGGCACCATTGCCACCCTCCCCACACTTCATTCACTTCTGCATGATGGCACAGTTCCTCCAGCCCATACCTGTTTGCAGAATCTCAGGAATCCAATTGAATAGGTCTTTCCCCACAGGCAGCATGTCCCGTACACACAGCTGGACCTGAAAAACCCAACACAAGGTGACAGGGTTCACAAGCAAGATTTGGGCCAGAGTGCAAGATTCCTACCTTCTTTATCAACTTCTCTGTAGCCAGGTTGCAGGACTGGTGCTTTCTCCAGCCATGATTACAGTTATAGCCATACCCTCTTTCAGAGGCACATCTAAAATGTCATCCTGACTATACATTCCAATTACTTTTTCCCCTTTAACTGAGTAGTGTGGACAGAAACACAGATCCTAGAGGAAGCACACACAATTAGCTAAAGCCAGAAAAATACTTAAAGGAGAAGGGAGCAAGAAAATAAACAAAGGAGTAGACAGGTGTCCAGAAAAGCTGTGAATCAGTCCAGCTTGCCTAAGAGGATGTGATCAGCCTGATCTGTCTCAGAGTAGGGTACTGGTAAATCTCACCATCCACACTGCCCAGGCCCAGCAGACATTTGCCACCTGACAGTTTTTCAGGGCAGGGATAGAGAAATAGTAGATGGGCACAGAAGCAGGACAGCGTCATGCTGTAAGCATAATAAATACTCACTCAATTGGTTTCCCTCTGATCTCAGACATGATGGAGCTCTCCCCTCCCAAGTACTCATAGCAGAGGCTGAGAAAGTTGTATATTACAAAGGCTGCAAAGACATTAATCAGAGTAAAATGACAACCAACTTCAAAACAGGTGCAAGGACCAAGAGTACAGGCAACATTAGCAGAGACTGCTCATGCAGCACCTTTCCCTTCAAAGCACTCCAGATTATTTTCACTGCATTTATTGTCCTACCTCAGCACTCACAAGACTATCTGACCTGGAGCTTGGCCAAGGTCAGTTCCATGACTCATGCCAAAAGGGTCACAGAACCATTTAAAATCGTGGTCAGTCCCTGTTTTATCTGGCATCCATAAGATGTCATTCTTTACAGGATTCCTGTGCACTATTCCAGGAACAATTCCACACTGGTACTAATAATCTGAAAAAGATAACTCTGATCCATCAACCATATGTTATCTCCTGTATTTAACCATTTAGCTGATGAACACAGTTTCTCTCTGCCAGGTAACCAGGCTAGAGACATGAGAGCTGGAGAAATAGAGTTTTTGCCAGTCTGAAACTCCTGTCTGGGGGAGATTTTTGAAAATCAAGCTCTGTGCTTCATTTCCTTGGAAAGATGAAACTTCTCCTTAGGCACCTCTTTCCTGCCTTCCTCAGCAACCTGGTACAGACAAGGAACAGCCTTCTTGGACTGACCACTAATACTCTGCCCCATTTTGGTTCTCCTCAAGGCTCAGTTTTGCTGATACACATAAACTGAGATGAAGACACTGTTGGGAGGGCTCTCATCATAGCTACAGACACATTTCCTTTGCATGGGATCCAAATCCACTTACATGTGCATGGAGTAAGCCTGTACATGCCCTGTCTGCCACTCTCTCGACTTGTTATAATCACTGTTGTACCCTTACAAAGTTGTGAGATTGTTTTTAGGGCAGGGCCTTTACTCCTGAGTTTGCCACATACAGCCCTGGGGCAAAATGACAGACCCTTCTTTCAAGATTATCTCCTATGGTCATCTGCACCTGGACATTCCCTGGAATGATAACACCCGAATCCTGCTTTTTGCAACAAATAGCTTCGGCTGGAAACAGAAGCCTCAAGGAACTTTGAAATAAGAACAGAAGCCTAATAATGTACAGCACTAAGAAGCTGATCTCACCAAGCAGCCAGTTATTAGACCTGAGGTCGATTATTCCATGTGGATGAACTTCCAAAGTCAGACATCAACACTAATTCTTCCACAAGCATCCAAATTATGCCCTGGCAAAGAGGCTCCTCAAAACACTCCAAGTCAGAAACCACTGTATCTTTTCCTATTGTCCTCCAGTGACCCCTGCCCTCTGATGTGGTCACTACAATACCAGTTGTCCATTCCACAAGCTCTAGAGAAGAGATGACATCAGAGGAAGAAAACAAAACAAAACAAAAAAGGGAGGGAGAAATATCTGCCCATTCATCCTCAAAAGAAGCAAGTGCTAACTATCAAAGCTCATCACACCAGCAAAAAAACTCTCTTCCCATTCCAGATCCACGTTCATCAGATGGTGCTCATGCTATCAACAAAAAAATACAATCTATTTGTGTATTACAGACACTCAGGTTGGTACAGAGCAGAGTCACGTAAGAGGGTAACACCAAAACATGTTCCTCTCATGCACACTGTGAAATTGGCCCAAGACAACTTTCAAAGCTTATTAGTAGGGTCTTCTCCCCTCATTCCCTAACAGAGCTCCTCCCACTTTGCAACCTAAAACCTTCCCCAAAAAACAAAGGATAAGGTAGAGGGCAAGGGAGGGAAGAGAACAAAAACGTTATCCCTAGAAAAAGTGAGGGAGAGAATCTGCTTTGCAAAGGTGCTTTCCCCTCCACCTGTAGTTTTCTCACGCAGCCCAAGGTGCCGAGGTGAACTCTGGAGCACAGGCTGCCCCCTGAACAGATGCTCAAACATTTACCAACTCCCAGAGCAAGGAGGCAGCAAGATGTTGGCTGTTGCTAGGAGAGGAGTTTGGCAGAGCAGCAGGTTTCCTGCCAGACCTACACATGCGTGCAGGGCGGGGACAGAGAAAAGCACAGGCCCAAACAAAGATGCCTTCTACATCACGTGTGCACATTTGCCATCTGCTGCTGCATCTCAGCATTGTTGTGGATGTGAAGGAGGGTCTGCTGGTCTCTTCAGCTGATTAACTTGTTCACACGGCCAGGGGCAGCTCTCTGCAGTGCAGATCTCACCAAAACAACTGCACCAACAAGTTACAGTTTAATGTGGGTATGGTGATAAATTGTCCTCAAAAATACACTGCTAGAGTGCAGTCTCTCCTGCTGGGAGGGTAGAGGCTTCTTTCAGGATGAGATCAGGAGGGAAGTGAAGATAGCATTTACTGAAGAGTAATCATTTCCCTCACATACACTAGTGATATATCATTATCTGCAGCAGACAGCCAAAACCAAAGCAACTGGTAACTCATCCTGAAACAGCACCCTCTTTCCCGCAGGACTCCAAGGCACTTCACAACTCACCAGCCCCAGCACGTGGCAGCTGTGCTACCCTGTGCAAGCACACAGGTGGCCACAGGATGGGACCAGAAGAATACACTGCTAACCAGCAGTACCAGGAAAACAGGACAAAGCAAGTGTCTGGCTGCTGAGGAAGTGCTGTTAGAAGAGACAGTAGCTAAGCAATATTTCGCTTTCTAACACCCAGAAACAATCAGATTTTTTGGCTTTATACCTTCCTGAAGCACATTACCCAAGAAAATCATAAACTTCGTCTCTACAGAATATTGGAGGGAAGGTTCAACAGATCTTGTCATGCTCAGAGGCCAGTGAGGGAGAGGGACAGGCTGGACAGAGCTTTGAGCAGCCTGATCTAGTGAGAGATGTCCCAGCCCATGGCAGGGGGACTACACTACATCAGCTTTGAAGGTCCATCCCAATCCAAACCACCCTGTGACTCCACAATTCTCAGTAACTAACCAAGCCATGGTCATCCAGTTAGGCACACCATAAAGCTTTGTTTCCGTAGGTGACATGTTCTCCATGTTCTCAACTAGAAATAAAGTTCTCTTGAGGCAGAGACTTCCCATCTCCCCCATTTTCTGTCTGACCCCTCCTTACCTTCATAGCAGTCCCGCACTGTGCCGAAGTAAACATAGTACTGGTCATTGGTGAAGAACAGGAGACTAAGCCATGAGTCAAAGGCATAAATGGGCACAATGAAGAGGATCCGAACGATGTAGCGCTGTTCGTTTGGGCAGCTATAGCAGCGAAGGTGCATGTAGATCTGAGAGGATGGAGAGGGGAAACCAGGATCAGTGGTATACACAGTAGAGAGGAGAATGTTAAAAAAAAATAAATAATAAATCACTTATCACATGGCACTAATACAGGATCCTTTAATTAGCAGAGAGGGGGAAGGAGGAAGAAAAGGAAGTGGAGGCATTTCTAATGTAGTGTCTTATGGGGAATTAATTACTGTTTTACATCACCTTGCCCACATCCTTTGTTCATACCTTTTTTTTCCCAGTTATCAGTCCTATTCTCCTGCAATCCTCTTTTAAATACCTAGGATTCACAGCACTGCAGGCTGCTTTTCTCTGAAAGGGGAAGGCACATGCACTTCAGCGCATGCTCATTGTGAACACACTCTCTCTTGGCAGTTTTGAATGCTTTCTAGCCTTTCACCTGAAACAACCTAAGAGAGCCTTTCACAGCACAGCCAAAAGCGAATAAGTCACAGCCCATCTGCTCAAAAAGTGTCATTCTGCACACTGGTGACAGCACAGCCACGAAGTGTCAGCCATCGAGGGAGCACTGAGCCCATGCAGTGTGCTCAGAGGAACCAGGCAGCCACACTGTTTTGTCCCAGTGTTTGCATACATGCCAATCCCTCCAAATCACTGGCTGGGGGGAGCGCAGCATCCCCACGCTACCTGTTACCACCACTCAGTTTATTAGTCATCATTAAATCCCACACCTGAGAGGCTTTTTTCACAGAATACCCACCTCCTGAAAAAGGGACTGACCACAAGCATACCCTGAAGATGAGCACAACTCCTTTAACAGCCTAATAACACAGCCAGAGCTTCGGTGTGAGTTGTGAGTACACTCTACTGACCACAGAGCCAGGGGGAGGCAAGGCCTCTGTACAGCAGTGCCCATCGAGCTGCTGCCGCAACTGCTGGAATTAGTAACAGCTAATTTATTACACACATGCCTCATGACTAACTGATTCTGCTGCCTGAAGAGGCACATGTTTGTTTGAAGCTTCACCCTGTATTTGGGGCTGCTTTGAGGATTCTCCAGGGTCTAACCAAGCATACACTGATGGTCTCACCTTGTAAGAGAAAGGGGCTTCTCTCTCCCAAGCTGTCTGTTGCATAACCCTCCCTGTCTCTTGGCCAGATCTGGTCAAAATCAACTGAAGGGCTCAAAAATACTTCCACTTCCTCTCCCTAACCCATGAGGAGCTCACAAAAGCCTAATTTCCTGAGGAGAACAGGTTGAAAATAAACTATCAAACCTTAGGGATATTTTTGCCTTGTGACAATCCCAGTGACACATCTCACCCAGCACAGGGACAGCTGACACCAGAGTTCAGATAACTCCAAGCTTTGCCCTTGGGATGTCAAAAGAGCCCTGTGATCTGTGTGCCTATGAGAGCACAGGAGCTGCTGCTGTGAAAGAGGACAACAGCACATTTCAATCAACAGCCTCTCTCTGGCACTGACCTCCACTGGTTTCTTCAGAGAAGGGCATTAATGCCTAACTGTGCAATGTTACACTGCAGAGGAAAATTTCTTCCTGCCCTCAGTAGGTGATCAATTTGGCAGTAGGATCCATGGCACTTGTAATTGTTACTCAAGCTGGTGAAACTGCAGGTGTTACTCTTATTCATCAGTGACTAATCCATTTTTAACTTCACTAGCCCCTGTTCTCCATCAATAGGCTGTAGTTTTCTAGATTCCAGTCATCACTCTGGAATCTACAATCCAACAGGTACAAAACACAGGTTGACAAATAACAGGGCTTGTGTTTCCCCACTGTGTTTTTCAGTTCACATGACAACAGCATGGAAGAGAGGTATGGAACAGGATGCAGGGTTTAACTGGCTCTGGCTCCCAGGACACCTGCCCCAGAGAGAGGGGAGAAAAATTAAAATAAAACATTTCCTGCTACTCCTTTCCGCAGCAAAGTTCAGGCTGTGGAATCCACGGGCACAGAAGATCAAAGGAGGAATGTCAAACAACTATGACTATGATCTTTTAGCTAATAGCTGACACAATAACAAAATGGCTGGATTCAGCTACAAGGCCTGTGAAAGGATGGTTTAAGATAACATACCTTTCTGCTAACACTCAAAGATGGCCAAATGTTTTACACCTGCTAATTTTAAAGACTTTGCTTCCTCTCCAGTCACACGATATGTGGGGAAAAGGATGAACAGTACGAGTGACAGGGTTTTACCTGATGGCAGGTGATGAGCAAAGCTGTCCATACAAAGAAACCTGAGATAGCCTGAGCAGCAATTGTCATGAGGAATATTGGCTGGGCTC